>NC_056744.1:1328298247-1328330747 GCF_019279795.1 Protopterus annectens
GAACTACCACAGCTAGCAGGTGAAAACAATCAGACTGAGCATATTACACAGCCAGTACAGTAGGCCAGCACAGCACAGCACGTACAACTCTACAAACAACATTCCACCATGTTTTTCTCAGACACACTGCAACACTGTAGTATACTAAGAGAAGTGAAAACTATTAAAGCTTAACTGAGACAACATAATGTTAGGGACTGCCTTTGCTATTATACGTCAACATATGCAACATGTGGAGGGTTGTGCCAATGTGAATGCTGCTCAGCAACACACAGTGAGTAGACGGAGAAGAGTGTACAGGCACAGGGTAACCTACCAGGGGCTACATGAGCTGGAGATAGTAGAGCACTATAGAGTGGACAGAGACCTCCTGCAAAAGATTGTGGAGCTGTGCAGGCCAAGTCTCACACACAGAACCAATAGAGGGAAACCTATCCCAATGGAAACCAATGTATGTGTTGCCCTAAGGATACCAGCAACAGGTACCTTCCAGAGATCAACTGGTGATATGATGTGAATTTCACAAACATCAGCATCCAGGGTACTGCACCCGTTCATGAATGCCATGTCAGCACATGTCAGTGATCATGTATATATCCCCAATTCCATTGAGGTATTGGGCAGCAATATGTATCTTTTCCACACAATAGTGGAATACCCTGAGTACTGTGTGCAATACACTGCACGCACATATGCATCAAAGCACCAGCCGGTGAGTGTGGTAGGGCCTACATCATCCACAAGGGCTTCCCCTCCATGAAGTAGCGGTTTGTGTGTGATGGCCAGCCATAATACTGAATGTGTGTGCTGGATGCCCTGGAAGCTGCAATGCTTCCTATATGTGGCATCTGACGTAGCTGTACAAAACATTTGGCAATGGGGACAACCATCATGGTCACCTAGTGGGGGATGCTGGATGTGCAGTTCAACTGTGGCTGATGACACACATCAGAAATGCACACACACATGAACAGGAATGCCATAATGAGGCACACGCACAAACAGAAAATTTAATCTAGCATGTGTTTGTGTCGCTCAAGTCACAGTTCTGGTGCCTGGACACATCTGGTGGAGCATTAAAGCACTTGTCAACTACATGTACCAGAATTGTCTGTGGCCTAGGTCATCTGTGTCTCACACACACACACACACATGACTGTTTATATACATAGAGTGAGTGACTGTTCATGTATGTGTATTACTGCAGAACAGTTCAAACACAGCAAAGTCTGTCAATAATGGACATTCATCGTAGTTGTACAACCACCTTGGAGGATATGCATGCAGACCTCTCATTGCTTATGTGATACAGTGATGTACTTCAAAATATCATTGTAAATGCAAATATCAAATGACAAATGACATAGCACTTGACTATATGTACACATTGTTACCCAGTATACGTATTGGGGTGTAATACCTATGTGTTACTGTTGGTATAGTATGTGTAGTAAATGTGGATAACTAACTCTTTTTAACCTTATAGGTTGACAGCATGGGTTGGATAACACGTATCTGTCTGTATGATACCCTTGTGTAGAATAACTGTGTCATGTGCAGAATGCATTGTAGGCCACAGTATGAATTTTCAGATGTGGACAGGAATATCCCTATTGTCTTTGCTTGTAACTAACATGGCTATATGTCAAACAGTAATGGTCCCAGCAATGTGTGGCGGCCAATACCAGTGCGTACTGGTATAGTATAGAACATGTAGGATCCACATGCTACTGTGTGTCCTACATGTGTGGGTCAGTTGTGAAGATATCATATAACAATTGGTTATTCAGACTGTTGAGGACATGTCTACTACCATAATGCAAAACAATCACAGATAGTAATAGTATCACCCACAGCACCGTGTAAAACCATAGCAATCACACATGTGTAGGCAAGTACAATAATATGTGTAGTGTAATGCATACTGGCCACCAATAGAAACTATGAAGTGTTAACAGTGTGTAATAAAGGGCATGTCACCATTCCAATGTGTCCACTATACATGTACATGCAGACAGTGCACCTTCACCATGTTCACAAATAAATACATGAAAATCTGTACTACACACATCACACACGTACTGCACACTCTGAAACACATGCTGCCAATACTACACACTTCAGTCAAATGGCACATGGATGGATAATACATCTTCAGAATTAACAGTGCTGTACACTATACTACACTGATGATCATAAGCTGTAATGCATAATGCCTGCTTACATACACCTAGAAGGAAATCACACTTTGTGTTAACAACATTTTAACATTATTACAGTGCTATGATGCCACCCTGTGCATCAGCACCATGTTAGTCTGTACCTGCATCAATGTTACACATTACAAGAGGTGGCACAGGTGTCATCATATGCACAGGGTATGTAGTTTCTTTTCCAGAGCCTATCATTGAGCCATCCAATCAACATGTATGTATTTGTGTGTGTGTGAGGGACAACAGGTTTTGCATGGCCCAATGATGATGCAATGTGTGTGTGTATGTGTAATCCCTAGCTGTTTGTTTTATGTATGTGTCTGCATGTACACAGTTTCAGCATGTGTCAGCCATATACTGGAGGTTGTGGGACAGTCACAGACTGTACCTGCCAGGCTGTACATATCGCCATTTCTGGCCATGGACACCCCTCCATGCATTCAACAATATTCCAGTCCTGCACCTGGCAATGTATACACATACATTCTTGGGATCTGTATCACAACCTATGGATAAACGGGTGTCAGTAATGTTAACCTGATTTGCATAGTATTGTCACTTAATGCATAGTTATATGAGCCATACTCATCCTCCAAAGTAATAACCACTGCTGACTGTTGCTGAGATGTGCACACAACCATTTAAAGGTGCTGTACTATCATTGTTTTCAATGTCCCTTGTAATACCCAGCAACAAAATAACTGGTAACTACACAACTATAACCCAGGATCACTACAGCACACAGTATGTGCACTATCACAGAGCCATAGCAAATTTAGATGCATCCAAGGTGAACACATACAGATAATGCAGCACATTCAATAGTGCTAATATCCACATACATATTACAAATATATATATATATATATATATATATATATATATATATATACACACACACACACTTGGCAGGGCTGGGAGTTGAACATACACCTAACTACCTTATCACACTACAGTGTTACACATTTACAGAATGCGCTACCAAGATTACTGAACACAGCACTCCCAGAGGCATACTTCTAGGTGGGTGACATCATCCGCAAAGGCAAAGACACCGATAGGGAATGTATGTGTTGTGAGGCATCTAAAAGCATTACTGTGTCCCCAGGCAGCTGGAAACAAACACACACACACACACTTGGCAGGGCTGGGAGTTGAACATACACCTAACTACTTTATCACACTACAGCATTACGCATTTACAGAACGCGCTACCGAGATTACTGAACACAGCATTCCCAGAGGCATACTTCTAGGTGGGTGACATCATCCGCAAAGGGAAAGACGCCGATAGGGAATGTATGTGTTGTGAGGCATCTAAAAGCATTACTGTGTCCCCAGGCAGCTGGAAACGCACAAACACACGCACACACTTGGCAGGGCTGGGAGTTAAACATACACCTAACTACCTTATCACACTACAGCATTACGCATTTACAGAACACGCTGCTGAGATTACTGAACACAGCACTCCCAGAGGCCTATTTCTAGGTGGGTGACATCATCCGCAAAGGCAAAGACGCCGATAGGGAATGTATGTGTTGTGAGGCATCTAAAAGCATTACTGTGTCCCCAGGCAGCTGGAAACAAACACACACACACACACTTGGCAGGGCTGGGAGTTGAACATACACCTAACTACTTTATCACACTACAGCATTACTCATTTACAGAACGCGCTACCGAGATTACTGAACACAGCATTCCCAGAGGCATACTTCTAGGTGGGTGACATCATCCGCAAAGGGAAAGACGCCGATAGGGAATGTATGTGTTGTGAGGCATCTAAAAGCATTACTGTGTCCCCAGGCAGCTGGAAACGCACAAACACACGCACACACTTGGCAGGGCTGGGAGTTGAACATACACCTAACTACCTTATCACACTACAGCATTACGCATTTACAGAACACGCTACCGAGATTATTAAACACAGCACTCCCAGAGGCATACTTCTAGGTGGGTGACATCATCCGCAAAGAGAAAGACGCCGATAGGGAATGTATGTGTTGTGAGGCATCTAAAAGCATTACTGCTTCCCCAGGGAGTTGGAAACACACACACACACTTGGCAGGGCTGGGAGTTGAACATACACCTAACTACCTTATCACACTACAGCATTATGCATTTACAGAACGCGCTACCAAGATTACTGAAGGCACACTCCCATAGGCATACTTCTAGGTGGGTGACATCATCGGCAAATGCAAAGACGCCGATAGGGAATGTTTAGAGAGTGAGCAGTCTGAAAGCATATTACTGTCCCAAGGTAGACGTAGACAAACACACGGCAGTGCAGTGATCGGGGCAACTAAATATCTACGGAGTACTACAACACTACATAGATACAGGACACGCCAAAGACAGTACACCCTTCAAGACAGCAACCAGTGTGTTCAATGTAGGCATCCATCGTGACATTGAAAATGGACATCTGTTGCCTGGATGACCACCATCGCTATACAGGATGTCAATGGCCATGCCCACATGCTTAGTATCACATGTCTGTGTCCATCTACACAACGGCATACTGGGCATGCTCACACACTTAGCAGTTGTAAAGGGCCATCTTGCATGCACACGGATTCTAATCATGGAAGGGTGCAGTTTGGAATGTACTGTGTGCCCATCTACACAATGGCATACTGGGCATGCACACACTTAGCAGTTGCAAAGGGCTGTCTTGCATGAACATGGATTCTAATCACAGAAGGGCGCAGTTTGGAATGTACTGTGTGTCCATCTACACAATGGCATACTGGGAATGCTCACACACTTAGCAGTTGCAAAGGGCCATCTTGCATGCACACAGATTCTAATCATGGAAGGGGCAGTTTGGAATGTACTGTGTATCCATCTACACAATGGCATACTGGGCATGCTCACACACTTAGCAGTTGCAAAGGGCCGTCTTGCATGCACACGGTTTCTAAACACAGAAGGGCACAGTATGGTATTACTGTCTCCCACGTACATGAAGGCCACTCACATGTATTGACCAGTACACACTCAGGAGCTATCACAGATGTCTCCGGTGCAGATCACAGAGATACACACCACAATCTACAATGTAGCCGTCACACATCACCATGTCATTGGACCAGCAATACATAGACATACATTAACACAACACCATGTGACTCATGACCAGTGGACTGTACATAGGACTACAGCAACTGTGCAGACTACGGCTCTACACATACCAGGGGCCCTGGGTCTTACACAGCTGTGACAGATGACTGTCGCTGTATACCAACAAACATACATGTTTGGCTATGTCATACATGTAATTGCAGTGGATATGTGCATGGACCACATACACAACACATATGTACATAGCATAGCTTTTGCTGTCCACTGTGCAGACAAGTGGCTAGAGCAATCATACGCACGCAAATGGAAGGTGGGTCCTTGGCTGTTGAATGCTAACAGTACATGAGGTAGCAATGTTGGCCGAGGACACATTCCCTCTGTACTAGTTACCCATGACAACCATCATATCATACAACAGTTCATGTGTTATGTATGTCAACACACATGTCCACCAATTGCAATACATACAAACATGGCTACATGACAGGCATGTAGGACCAACACACATGTACAATCTGTAGTGTGCATGCAGCTACCATGCATGTACAGTAGCTGATGTAAGTAACTCATCTGTGCCTAACTACAACATGCAGTTGCAATGCAGCCCCATCATTGACACCTGTATATGGTAACATACTGACAGTACGGTAGGATGTACAGCAGGTATGGATGGATGTGTGTACATAAAGTGGTGATGCACCTGTGTAGATGGATGTATGCTGGGGATGACTCACAGGTGTGTCACACGCCATCCAACCATGACATGTGCAAACAGTACGCTATGTTACCGTTACTTGATGGTGGAGACATAACACCTACACAGCGGTACGCTGTTACTGACAGTACGTCACTTGACACCTGTAACACTTACATCCTCCCGTGTGCATATAGCGGCACAATTGCTGAAGGTAGCATTGGTACACATAATGTGGCCAATACTGCTACATGTCTGTCAGACGTATCATCATATAGCCAGTGTATCATTCACAGTACTGCCATGTGTGTTTGCTTGTGTGACCATATATGCCACATATGGTGTGGAATACAACCCAATTGTCACACACCCCTGTACACTGTTGTAGAGATCTGTACATACTGCAGTGTGTAAAGCATGACGTAGGCAGATGTGGTGTGTGTATCACACACATCAGCTATCCAAATGTGTACGACATTTGTGGTCTCCACAGTGTGCATGTTTATGTAGGTATGTATGGCTGTCTGGTGCATGGAGTGAGGGTGTATGCTACCATACAGAACACACAGGATCCCTAACTCCTCATGGTGATGCAGTCCACTACCCTGTTGATGCCATCGGTCTCAGCCGCACTGGCTACCTGTACATGTTCTTTCCCTATGTCACATCATGTGGGTGCACAGTACTGTGAGGGTGATGACCACATAGGCAAGGGTCCTCACCTCAACACTATGGGGTGTGCATTATAGTGTTGTTGACCCCATTAGTGTGAGTATGTTCCTGTAATGTGACAGGGTATTACTGCTACACAGTGAGGCCTCATGCTATCAAGTGGCCTGTAACATTATCATTGGCCTGACTGCTGTGTACAACCCCTGCACCATGTCAACATACCTGTGATGTGACCTGGTATGGATGTCACGTCTCTAGCCACTGTAGCCTATTAAACTGCCCACATGCTTCTGGATCAGTATATGTGTGGACATCTGTGGTATGTTAGACTTTCCGACAGTCAGGCTGAGGCTACGTATAGCATGCTGATATTGTCATATGTGCCTGTGAGTACTCCACAGTTACACATGGGAGACTGCAAACAGTGCTACCTGTAGGCACATGAAAGTAGACCATAAGGAGGGAACCAGGGCATCATTACCAACATGCTGTTACTGTTGTTACCATGACACATACTGTGAACATATAACCATGCATGCTAAACCTGTACTACATGGTATGTCTGGTGCCTGTCAACAGTACACAACTAATGTAATATACACGTCTCTCACTATTCTCACACAACTAATGTAATATACACTTCTCTCACTATTCTTAAACAACTAATGTAAAATACACTTCTCACTATTCTGTTCACCCTGTGCATCAGACCATTTGAGCATGTCCCTGCACCGATGGTGTGGATGACAGGGATGCAGCACAGGCTTCATCATATGCACAGGGTGATAATGTTTGCCAGGGGCATAGGCTGCACCAATGGAGGACATCATGTGTGTGGGTAAGGGCCAGTGATATGATTGGTCATGTCTGTTCAGTATGCATGTGGGTGTTGTTGTGCCCTACAGATGTCTATGCTGTGTGCGTGTATGTGTGCACACAGTTCTGCCTTTTGTGAGGCCTACATGGGGTATTATTGACAGCTCCAGATTGTACAGACCAGGTTGTACAGCTCACTGTGTCCGGCCACGTGACCTGTGCCTGCCATGGGTTGCACAGGCACTACCAGGCAGAGGTACAGATTGGCTACTGTCCGATGACACATGTCCACTGGAACCATGTCCCTACTGGGTATGTCCAGGGCCATGTCCATGTGGCCTGCTGTGTCCTGGTGTGGACAGCACAGCACCAGCTGCACTGCTACTGCTACCAGCACTATAGGAGCGGGCATGTGAGGTGGCATGCTCACGTTGACCTGCACTAGGTGGTGTGGCTGGCCTAGGTCCACGTGGCCTACGCCTCACTCCTACTCCTACCAGATGTTCCAGCACAGACAGCTCACGCTCGCTGATTGACATGCCACTGTCAAGGATTTCGACCATGTCACCCAATCACCTGTCCAGAACATCAGCAATCTGCTGTTGAGCATTTGCCAGTGCCTGGCTGTTGTCATTTAGGGTATGGATAGCAGCCCTCTGCAGCCTCTGCCCTTCTCTGGTCTGCCGTTCAGCACATGCCTGTGCCGCCATTACAGTCTGGAACATGCGTCTGGTGATACCAGCTGCTGCGCTCTGTCCTGCAGCTGCATGTCTACCAGAGGTCCTCCTATGAGCAGCACTGGCCACATGCCTGTGTGGCACATCTGCAGTCATTACACTGACACCATGGTGTGTAGACACACCTTCTGTAGCCACCACACGTTCCTGTTCCACGCTAACAGACGCTGACTGTCCTTCCTCTATGGCCACTGGTGATGCGGTATGTGTTGGCAGCAGAACTGTTTGCGGGGAAGAGGGGGACATAGCTGGGATGGCAACCATTGGCACAGATTAAGCCCATGACAAACCTGCCTCTACCTCATGCATATGTTCATCACTGCTAGTATCTGTGGGGACACTAATATCAGATGGACCGCAGGAGGGTAACGCACCTACATCACCTGTGAATGCAAAGACATACTGTAAAGGACAATAGACACAGACACACAAACACACACAGACACAGACACACAGACACACACACACACACAGACACACAGACACACACACAGACACAGACACACAGACACAGACACACAGACACACACACACAGACACACACACAGACACACACAGACACACCATGCATGTGATTTGACAGATGGCATGCAGCATGCCTGTAATACAGTAGAGGGCATGCAGCTCAGACACTAATAGTGTTAGTAAGCATACCTCCCTGGGGTGCATACTACAGCAAGCAGGTGTCATATCAGTAGCCATGCAGTTCACACAATCATGGTAGTATGCATGCATCCCCGTGATACACCATGTGGACCAGAACAGGATAATGGTACACATGGCTGACGTGACCTTGACATGTACTTTGCTGATGTGTGCATTAACATGCATACATCTCTGACACAATGGTGTCCTGACACATGTACAGCA
This sequence comes from Protopterus annectens, assembly GCF_019279795.1. Taxonomy (NCBI): domain Eukaryota; kingdom Metazoa; phylum Chordata; order Ceratodontiformes; family Protopteridae; genus Protopterus; species Protopterus annectens. Next base: position 1,328,307,344 of record NC_056744.1, read on the forward strand.
TCGTAATGGGCATCACATTGCGGTGTTGTCTGTATGCCCTACCGATAAAATGCATGTTTAGCAAATGTGCATGAGCATGGAAGGGTAGTGTGAGCCATCTACATTGCTATACAGTGTGAAGTACAGACACTGTGCCATTGCATGGCATCATGAGGCATCTATATTGCTGTACAATGCATAATATGTACACATTGCATAGCCATAACAGCACACATACCCATGACATAACTGTGGATTGTGACCCACGATGCTGAGGTGTATACACACCAAACCATGCTGTATCAAGTGACAAGTCACTGAAGGACCTACAGCTGACACCCCTGCACAACAACTACAGGGTCTTAGCTGCCTGGCAACCATGTCCACACATAGCGGACATGTCAATTCACCATTTCCCACATGACATTGATGTACCACACACACACACACACACACACACACACACACACACACACACACACACACACACACGAGGTGCACAGCTAATGGTGATGTCCTACAGCAGCAAGGGAAATGTACAGTATCTGTGGCCTGATGTGGTGTCAATGTCTGTGGAAGCTGTACAGGTGACTACTGTCATGCTATGACACAGTCGTGATGTTCAACTGATCTTATATGGTAGACTTCAGTGACACCTCCAGTAGCTGTGCACAGGCTGTTAGGATGTCCAGTGTACCACATCAACTGTATAATCAGTCAACTAAGGCTATAAGTGGACCATGTGTGGACAATGTGCAACAGGGTGTATACACATCACATCTACTGTGTGGCTACGTGTTTCTGGCCATCCCACATAGCCATGTGTGCAGATGTGTTGGCCAAATGTGTGTGATGGCCATCTATCTCACATGTCTCTGTTGTCCCATATGACATATACCGATAGATGTCAGATATGTCACCATTCAGAGGGCTATGCAGACAACGGGTTGTATGTTTGGTATGTGGGGTATGGGTCATGGGATAGTGTGACAATATTGAAGCCAGAACACTACATGTCTGGGACATTTCAGATGGCACATCACAATGTGTGCACCCAATGCAGGGGCATACAACACATTGGTGACACCTGTGGGCTGCCCATATCACAGCTCACTGTGTGGTACTGTTTGCGTACCACACATGTTGTTCCAATGCATACTACATATGCCTCCATTGTAGAGCACCTCCACCATTGTATGCACAGCTGACCACACATGAAGCAATGACAAATATTGTGGTTTCAAGTTGGCGTATCATTTCGTTTGTATATATTGCACATGGGTGGCCTGTGTGAATGATGGGTGCTGCAAACTGTATATCGTGACTGGAATGAACATCAAGTGCGCAAGTGTTAACTGGCCACATGGCAAATAGATCTATGCATTAACATGCCTGATACTGATGATAGTCTCACCTGCAATGGACTCATGTCTGTGCGGCACACCAGAGGTACCTGTATAGGGGTGTCACAGCAGTATGAACATTATCCATGACTGTATGGCAGCCACAGGGTGCACTGTGCATGTTAACACATTCGCCTGTATAATAGCATATAGTATGCACATGTGTGCATACACAGGGTAGCACACTGTAGTATGCAGCATGTGTGTCCAAATACCTTGCATATGTTGTTACTTTACATACTGTACAGTGACACATGCAACTAAATGGGATATAATATCCATATGTGCAGTACTGACTTACCAGGCAACTCCAGGCTCATTGGCTGGGAGACACCCACCTCCACGATGGCAGCTAGTATTTGTGGATGCTGTTTTGAGGGTGTCCCTAGACTGGCCAGTAGCTCCTCGATGTGTGTGAGTGGGGGCTGGGTTAGTGGCCCACCACCTGTTCCACCTTGTTCCCTGACAATTGCAGTGGCATGCTGTTTTGCATGTCATATCAAGTCCTTGCAGTGTCTGCGCACCTGCTGGTAGGTGCAGTTATGGCCACCCACATCGTTCACCCTCCTACGAAGATCCTGCCACAGGTCGTCCCACTGCTGGGCATGCTGTGGCACATGGCTGAACAACACCTCATAGTTCTCATGGAGGTACGGGATGAGGACATCATCCTCCTGGCGGCTGTACGCTGGAAGGCGTGTACGAGGCATTGTCTGTAAGACATAATGATGGTAACAGGTCACAGTTTCAGAGATGTACAGAGATACTGCTGCACATACATTTCTATGACATCTAGTACATCTGCACAGTTATCTTTGCAAGTCATCATGACATTGACACGACTGACGTGTTTGTGTCACACACATGTAACACCAGTTGTGCATTAGATATCATCACCATATATGTGTGTCACCTCATTACAGTGTTCATACTCCATGTGAATGCTGTCTTGATGTGGGCATGTCTATTTGCCTGCACTGGTGTTCTTACCTATCTGCACATACCTGGATGTGTCCACGGTAATGCTGTTGACCTTGATGCTGTGTATATGTCACACATCAACACAGACACAGCCTTAATGGACTTGAGCAGTGACAATGCACACATACGCATGGAAACCTGTACATGCATGTGTTTTGCCATATACGTCTACACAGCACTGTACAGCTGTTCAACATCCTGCCATGGATCGCCTGTGTTGCGCATGTGATAGACATGGGACAATGGCTAGTCAGACGTCATTCGCAGGGATGGTTATGAACCATAGCATGTACGGGGAAGGTTTCCTAGCTGTAACAGCCAGTATGCCACCGCGAGGTGCATCAGTGCCACATTACTGATCCGGACAGTTGATACTACATCTACCATGCGGCCATCACACCATGTATGACTGGGATGACATGTGCAGCTTTGATGGACAGGGTTGCATGGTTTGGTGGGAGTATGTCACATGTATGGCACAGGGATCTGTCCAGCATGTGGTGATCCTAGTATTAGGACGGTGGATGTCCATGACTTATGTCATACAGATCAGGATATGGACATGTAGCATGTCCATCATCAGGTGTAGCAGATGTCTTTATGCAAGATAGACAGCATGCTGCATAATGGAGGTGAGGATTGTGAAGGCTGGTATCGCCCATCCACGCATGGCCATTACCCCTTAAAGGTGATATGTGATCCAATATTGGTCACCCCAGTGCTGTATATGCCTGTCCAATGATCTCCGTGCTCATGGATGGCACCCTGTCATGACATGGGTACCTTGTATGACTACCTAAAGGGCCTGAAGATGTCACCAAGTCAGGGAGGTGTACTGCACAGCACCATCCCTTACACAGTGTCCATAATGATGACCACAGCCTAGGTGGTAGTTAATGTTCACCTAGCGGTGACACTGCTGATATCATCCATCAGAATGTGCACATATGTCACACACCTCATCCACACAGCCCATTCTGTATGTTGTTCACAACACTGACACAGCTATTCCTCATAGGTCATGGCCATTCACATCCTTACATACACAGATGCCTAACATTTGTCTGTGTGGTATGGGCTACAATGAGGGTGGAGTACAACACATTAAACCTGTTCTACTGTAGCTGGCACTGGTGTGATATGCACATGTCACTCTGGCACCTTTTGTAGTTGTGAGTCTGTCAACAGGCCACTGGTAGAACACTCCTGTGACATACAAAGATATTTGTAATCAAACATCCGTACTGTCTTGTACATCTGTACTGCTAACATCTACAGTGATAATGGTTCATGGATATGCACACCATACTCAGCAGGGTTATAATGCAGTGCCACACATTATGACTGTCGTCACCACTTGTGGGTGATATTATCCAACACCCTATCTGTATTGTATGGTCATGCTAGGCACTTGTTCAGAACTTGTGAGCATGTCATAAGCTACTGATTAATATAGCACCCATTCCACACCATTTCCCACAGGTACACTGGCTGTCCTAAGATTTCCAGCTTGCTTATGGTACAACAGCTGTTGTACACACATAACTCACATATCCTGTGAGACATGGTTGTATATACAGGCATGTCCAACTGTCATGTACCAGTGCTATTGCCTGTCTATAAGATGGATATGTCGTACATGTGGCAATACAGCAATTGTCCCATGTACACATTCAATGCTCACCTCCCAACATATGACACTACAGCCTGTGGGGGATGCACTTATGCAGCCCTGCTGGGGGGTAATGCTGTCACCAACCCTGACTGCACCTGACAGTCATGTTGGGATGTGTAACATTCGCAACACACCCCACTCATCACATAGTCTCACATGGTCTCCACCACAGGCCACATATATGTGGACAACGTGTGCAGAACCTCTCCATACTCTGTGTAGGCACCAGAGGCAGACCCCATCACATAACACAACATCACCAACTTATAGCCCACAGACAAATGTGTGCCCATCACATACAGCCAATAGGGTGTTATAACATACACAACGCACCAGTCATAGGTGACTCTGTAGGTGGTCACACTGCAGTTCCCCACAGCAGGCTACACAAGGCGATAGTTGCTTACATCTTGCTGTCAGGTAACTGGTTCTGCAACATAACCTATGCACCCATGCCACACCTCACCAGGTACGATGTGACTTGTCATGCTCCATGTTAGTGTGACAGCCCTGAGATGCCACTTCACAGACTACATGTGCAGGGACATGCAATAGCTCGCCAGTCTTGTAGCCCTGAAGGTGTGGGCCAAGCCGTGGGGAGCATTATGCATTCATCCAGACCCGATACCACTGTACAATGACTGACTGTGTCACTTAACAGTTGCCTATGCTTCTGCTGTCATTCCACAGGCATCTGGTATCTGTCCGCTTTGACTGACCTGGTCAAACACAATGCTTTGGCACAGATGACCTGCATCTGTCAGCCCTGGGAGTACAGCTCACATGTAAGGCTCTTGCTGCTTCTATACTGCCTGTCTTGCACAATTTCCAATAACAGTCACTGGCAGAACGGGAACTGGCAAGCAAGACATGGGGTCATGTGACACTATGCTTGCATCTTCCTCTGTGACGCACGCAGGCAAGGCACACCTTATAATGCACCACTCCAATATCCCTACAGTGACTGGAACCTGCCTCTAGGCTCTGCAGAGCACACCTGCAATGACAAGTTATAAATAGACCATACCTTTCAGGCACATACCTGGACTGGCACACCCACAACTGAGGTGTTCCCACATCCCACTATGTTGTACACACATCCTGGCTAGTTACTTAGCACAATGCATAAGAGGTGCTCCACGTGCAACTAACTGTGTCCGGAACTGCTATACACATTGTAACAAGCTACAGATTCCACTACATACCCCACGGTTATCAGACCTTATTTGTTGGTGTACTGGACAGTAGGGCTCAGACAGCTACTACTGATGTGTGACTGACACTAACCCACACTTAACTGGGATAGCCACTCATGTACCGAAACATCCATGAGTCATAACCTCCACTTGGCTGGATAAACCCATACACACCACCTCCAAGACCAACATTAACCTTGACATGAACACTACCAACATGTGACTGGGGTTCCAAACCTGGGGTCATCCCATCATTGGTGGATTCCGAACATATGCTAATCAACCTTGTTAGCCACATCCCGGCACCACACCCTTCACGGCATGCACATTTCATGAGTACCACAACACCTACTACAGACTTCTTATGACAGAGGTTGTTAATGTCATGACACCCCTGCAGATGGACAATGCAATACAAATGCTGCAACATACCCCAGTGCACTTCAGTAGCATGTACACGACTGCATGGATCATGCTATGCCTCACAGAGCCATGATGGTACACACCAGGTAACAGACGCCACTCTGGTGGTCAAGTTCCATGGACATAATGTACAACAACAGGTGGAGGCTGTTGCACAGTGGTGTACAATCCCATGGGTGGGGTAGCTCACTGGTCAGCCTCGGTAGGGTTACGGGATCCCTCATCACATACTCCATGACTAGCGACATAAACATTACTGTGACACATTCCGGGGTGTACCACAAGGCATTATGGTGGTATGTCAGTAGTCAATGTCAATACTCACATCTGCTCTCACATACAACAGTCACTCAGGAACATTACAGACCCAGGTGATGTTGGCAACATGCTGGTGGAAGGATTCAATGCTAACATTACACCCTCTCACTCACTACAGGGACACAATCCATGCAGGAACATTGCGGTGTCCCTGCGGTCACACCTCCACAGTACTAACCTGCACTTTATATGTCCTGGGACACTGGCCCCATGTCACCTTCCAAAGTCCCAGGCTGTGATGTCCACAAACCTCTGAATGACATGTCTCCCCACTAGGCCACCATATTCAGTAATAGCCTTGTATCAGACATTGTGGCCCCTGAATGGCACACAGCAACATTTATCACACTCCACACAGATGGCACCACAATGCACGAGTGGGACTATAGTCCTACACACCTGACTGGACTGTTCTGCATGGCTATGGGGCACATCATCAAGGACTTCATTCACAGAGACATTGTCGGGCTCTGGTCCTTTGATGCCACCTGGGTTGGACTTGTTAGGGCCAGAGCATAGCCCCTACACCTGGTGGACTCCTTTCATACAGTTACCAGGGTAGTTGATGATGGTACGGGAGTCCACATATCCTACATTGTCATCTCATTGCCTTTCAGCACCGTTCTCCATTCTGGTATTGACAACATACACATCCACCTGCACATCGTACCCTATGTCTCAGGATGTTATGCAACGTGGCTCATGGACAGGACACACAATGAGGGTAGCATACCATAGTACCTACTGCATTTCAGTTACATTTGGCATTCTACAGTCCTCAGTCATAGGGCCCCTCATGTTCAATATATGCTCCCCTGAGGTACAGGCTAGCACAGAGGGACTTTCCCTGCCTAGCTTTACAAACCCCTGCATACAAAGCACCATGATTGATCCACCAGCTGATACTGACTCCATCCATACGGGTGTCAATGTGACAGATACCTGATATGAATATCATGGCCTCAAGCTGCATGACACAAGGTCCATGGACATCACCTTTGCATTACACCATTCATCCACTATCACATAGGTGGTAGTCCCCTACATACATGTCACGTTGTACATGTTTGTAGTACACACGTATGCCACACCCACTCCTGTAATTACCATATTGCCACTGTGGCGTGGATATCCTTCTACATGGCCACACTTATCTGTACTGGGTGTGTAGCTGGTACATAGGCACCCATTGTACCTCTGAACTCAAGACTTCTACACACATTCAAGGGTACACCACCGCATTTAGGGTGTACCTTACACAACAGCTACAGCTTTACATACCACAACATTAACACGCCATGATGTTTATTGAGCTCCAACAGCTAAGGTATGCGGCTGAACTATGGACACCATGTCTGTACATATTTGCATACTACATACTCAGGGGTGACCTCTGCTGAACAGACAGGGCCCATGTCCACAACAATATTAATGGATATACTCCACATACACGACATACGCAAATGCCACTGTGAGCAACATGCTCATGGATATATGCGCACATGCAACAATGAGTGGGATGTGCTTGAGGGTTACATTCCCAAACCGGACACTCACCATGCTTTGTAACATGACTCCTATGTACATCACGCAGGGACACTCAGTAGCACTGTTCATGTGATACCTCCCTTGGTGTTTGGGAGACACATGTATGCCAGGGATCACTGCAGTGGCTGTACTGTGCAGAGGTGCAGGTAACACATGGTTCTGCTGATCACAGGACACTACCCTAGAGATGTGCCACTGGTGTGAACATTGTAGTTGTGCTTACACATTGACTTACCAGACTGCATAGTACCCCACTATGAACCTGTGAAGCTATTACATGTCCTTTGTGCATGGTTACTTGCTAGCCCTTCCATTTAGATTAGCTATCATGCTATTACAATGTCCCATGCCTACAAGCCATATGTATCCTGTTATTGTACATGCCAATAGACAATACCTTTGGTATGCATGATATGCCTGTTATGCTGTGTAGAATATCTGACATATCTACCTACAATACTATACATTACACATATTTTACATATTATCCCATATTGCAAAGCATACTTGCACAGCAGGACCACCTTAGACATGTCATTGTTGTTATATGCCCATACACATGCCTACTGTGACAGTATATCAACATATACTATCCCTGGTTATGGCACGTACTTGTTGGACATACCCTACCACTGACAGCAGGTTATATGTAATTGTTCTGTTTAAAGCCCTCATGTAGCATCCCTTGTGGTGTCTGTGATGTGTACCTTGTGGACCACTGCTGGACACACAGTTTCTACAAGCTTAAGTATGCTCAGCAAGACATCACTACATAAATACCTTTTCCCATGTTATGCATTGCGGACACTTTTAATTAATTCAAACCAGGCTATACATACAGTAGATAATTAATACAAAACATGCTATACATAAACTTACATACCGAGTGTTCTACATACCTTGTTATCATTACAGACTTTCGTCTCTGTCTCTCTCACACTGCTTACATGGGTATTTTGTATGAGCATACGGTTTGAATGTCTGGCAAGTCTTCCTTATATACGTCAATACCTGCAATATGTGGTTTCCTGCCGCCTATTGGTGTTTCTGAGTGGCTAATTACTTGCATATCAGCTGTGCAGCTACTCCATTCACCAATTGCATGGCAAATGTGGGGTATAATTGACTTCTGCACTGGGGCGTTGCCCATTTGCCCTACCTTCGGGGAGACGGCCTGTATTGTGTTTTGTTATGTGTAATTGCAACTACTATGCATAGAGACAAGTATACTTTGGATTCATGTCCCCCGTGGATTGTGTATGACAGCTAGAGTATGTGGTTCAACATGTGGGTGTACCTGTCATCCCAACGTCTGTTAACGGACTATTGCAAACAAAACCTGTAACATCGCCGTTTGTTCCATTATACAACGGCTGCAATTTTGCATGGCGCCTTTAACTGTGTCTCTCAAAGGGTATGTTGACGGTTCTGCAGTTGTAATTGACTGACTGGATGTTTGTGCTGTTATTACAGTCTGTATTGCTATAGTTTCTAGTGTGGGGGATGTCGGTGGGTGTACGTAGCATATACAGGTTTGTGGGGCTTGCATGTCTACATATTCCATATATATGTGTGTGGGCTCCGTCCCTAATTAAAGAGCTATCAATTAGTAAACTTATGTTACAGGATTGTACATTGGGCCGTTGTTAATTGGTTTCTATATAGTATGCAGGTGAGGTTGATACTTCCTTACCTCTGGAATTGCAGCGATATGTAAAGGGATATGTCTACATGACAGCAATCCCATGTATTTCTGTCCCAGATATTTGCAGTCATTGCGATTGTGTTGGTAATAGAACCTCTTTGCCATGGGTTGCCACCTTTTCATATGGCCATTGCTGGACACTTCCGGGACACACAGCGGTGTTTACAGGCCAACACATAGCCATGGTCAGTACACAGGATAGCACATACTTTTATCCTCAATACATACCTATTGTTGTGGGACTTTGGCTACTTATCATATTGCATGTAACATTCACATTTCTTACATACAGGCATAACTATTTAAATGCTACTATTACATTATATATGGGACATATTAATGTCCTACGATCTCAGACATTTGCCCTTTGTAATGTTTTATGTCAGGACACACCTGCCCAGGGAGGGGCTGTCCCTCCTAATGTGGGACAGGTGGTAACTGTATGCCTACGGCTAGCTATACCCACACCTGCCATAATGATCTACCTCCAAGTTGGCACTAACAGACACATGATGCGGAGACACACACACACATTACAGTCACACGGGGACGCACACAGCACCCTCAACACACACATACACAGACTAGGGCACTCACAAACACAGTTGAACACAGTACCTATGCGGACCGCAACACCGGCAGCGGTGACTAATTATCCATTCATATCATCATACTATTACTCGTGGTTTTACTGTTCCAGTACTGTGTTCTTTCGATCTTTCAGCTTCGTGGTTATGCATGTCGGTATGTTACACATTCCATAGTTGGCCGTATCCTAATTATTTGTACCTCCAAGGTGTTATGAATGTCGTTGACCTATCTATATATATTTGCAGATATCGCTGAATCCGTATATATCAACATATATCACTCTATCGCCCTTTCTATCTGTATTATATATATGTATATATGTGTACACACACACACATATATATATATATATATATATATATATATATATATATATATATATATATCTGATGGGGAAAGTGACAGGCAAGCTACACCTTTCATTGTGAACTTGTTGGTGTATACTGTTTCCTGGACTCTGCATGTTTGTGTCTGTACCTGTCACATTACACACCTGCCGTAGGTTAGGGTTGCCAGCTGTCCCACTCTGTGAGGGACAGTCCCTCTTTGGGCAGTTGTGTCCTGCAAAATATTTGTAAACATGGCAAATGTCCTGTGATTTTAGAACATACTTATTTCCTATAATTTATGTAATAATCGCATAAAACAGTTATTCTGTATCTGAACCAACAAACAGAATAAGTAAGTCAACATTACAAGAATGAGCTTTTATCTAGGCAAAACTGTGCAGTTCTGCTTTTTGTACTGGACGGGTGTATGTGTCAGCCTGCAGACATCTGACGTATGTCCCATATTAGTCATTTGAAGAGGTGGCAACCCTACCATAGGTACATCTTGCCTAGCAATAGTGTTGGGTGATTCGATACATGATTGCATGTTCTACACCTGGCAGTGGTCATTTTACCCTTCAGAGCAGGCGCTATTAGTACAGGGGTGAATAATGGTGGTTTCACCTGTTCTGGACATCATTGACCGTGATCTACGCGATATTCGGAGTAGCTTACCCCTGTTTCGCGCATATCCATATAGTCATATTTAAACGTCGCTTACCAGCAGTGGGCAATGCATATTCCTGGTAATGTGTGCTAAACATGATCTGCTGACCTGCATCCGACATGCATTACTCGTGCCTTCGGGATTACATTACATCCCTTGCAGGACGTGGGACCGGGAACATGCACGACGGTCACTGCATTTAACATATGGCCATCTGGGATTTGTACACGTGTTATGTCATTTTGTACATGGAGTATACTACGGCTGTTACTCCATACTGCGCTCACATGGGTAACTCAGTTAGTTTACATATTGATGAGTCCAGTTAATGGAATGTCCATGTGATGTTTACTGGATGTGCTCCAGCATTGGGTATGTATATCTCAGTGAGCCACACACGATACTGTGCTACACCTTTAAACGGCCGTGGGTGGAGCATGCTGGGGTGATGAATACTTGTCATGGGTACACCCCATGCCTTGACACAACATCCATGATTATATTATGTGGAGCCCCTCATTAACACAGCAGGGATTCTGTGCTGAGTGTGTGTAGAACAGTGCTTACACACATGTGCTCCCACGATTGCCTCTGCTCCTCTACGCGACAGTTGGTTACTCAATGTTGTGGCGATAGCGGACACTGTTTGCCCCATTTGGTGTATGGCCTCTGACAATCGGCCTTGTACCTACCGATGTACCTGGGAACCTATACACACAGCACCACCATATGCTGATAGGCGCATGTACTGTTCAGGTGTTGACATTCTGTGTTCCAATAGCTGTTGTGTGTACAATATTTGAGGGCTGCCTATGTAGGATTCACACAGTGGGCCACCTATACATTATAATTTACAGGTGGTCGTGCTTGTGTGCCATCCATTTTACTGTGTGTGCAGGAGGAGAGGTGTGTCAGTCCGTAGGGGTCTACATTGTCAGAGTATGTGCTATACGTTCCCTCTTTGCCAAGGCGTAGGCATATTGGGCACACCTCTGTCTGCCTACTGGGGCTGGCACAGTGTGTTCATGGTCTGAATCCCTCTGTGCCTGTGATGACCTTGGCAATTGCGGTGGGCTATGAGGGCTTTCACCATTTTGTCCCTGCTGCAGCTGTTTCCACAGGATCGTATTATGTAGCATGGCACATACTATGACGATGTGGGCACACGTGCCTGGAGAGTACTGCAAGGCTCCACCAGATGTGTCCAAGCACCTGAACCATGATTTCAGCATCCCGAACACACGCTCTATGATGATTCTGTTTTTTGCGTGTGCCTCATTATGGCGTTCTTGCATGGGTGTGTGTGCATTTCTGATGGGAGTCATTATCCACAGCTCCAGTGCATAGCCAGCATCCCCCATAAGGTGGCCATGTGGAATGTCCCCCCTGACAAATACCTGATACAGCTGTGAGGCATGCCAGATATGGGAGTCATGGTAGCTTCCAGGGCTGCCAGCACACACTTCCATGATAATGCCCTGGGCATTGCACATGACCTGGCAGTTGATGGAGTGGAATCCCTTGAGGTTTATGTAGCATCTACCATGCTCACCGGGTGGTGACTTGCTTTGTATGTGCGTGCAGTCTATTGCACCCAGTACCTCCGGGTAGTGAGCCACACGGTGGAAGTGATGCATATTGCTGGCCAACTCCTCCTGAGTTCGGGGGAAGTATATATGCTCATTGGCATGTGGTAACATGTCATCCAGGAACTGGTGTAGTACCTTGGATGCTGATGCCTGTGAGATCCCCATTATATCTTCAGTTGGCCTTTGAAAGGTACCTGTGGCTAGTATTCACATGCTTACACATACCTTCGTGTCCACTGGGATGGGTTCCCCTCTGTTATTTCTGGTTCTCAGGCGAGGCCGGCACAGCTCCACTATTTGCTGTAAGATATCCCTGTCCACCCTGTAACGCTCTACTATCTCCAGATCATGTAGCCCCTGGTAGGTTACCCTTGGTCTGAACACTCTTCTCCTCCTCCGGGGCCTGCGGTGGTTGTTGGCATCATCCTCCACAACACCGTCAGTCTCTAACACATGCAGATGAATCACAGCTATGGCAGCTCCCAACATGTACATTTTAAAAGTTCACCGTGTGTTTACACCTATGGTGCAGTGTTTGGGAATTCGCAGGTGTGTGTAGGGTGCTTTTGCACTTTATACTATTGTGCTGTGAACACCGATGATGTCATAGGGTGTGTATGTGTGATCGTAGCTACAGGGTATCTTATGTGTTTTACTACCGGAATTACTATTGTGGTGCCTTTGGTGTTGAATTACATTTGGCTGCCGTGGATTACCTCTTGACCCTCCCTTTACATTTCTGCACGTTCCACCTACCATTTTCTGGCATGCATCCAGCAGCCTGCTTTCATTTGTACTTTCCTAGACCTGGCATATCTTGCGTAATGTGTGCTATTGCCGGTCTACTGTCGGTTTGCTTTGCTCTGCTATGATAGATCTCCTATCTTTGCAATCCAATGCCTCCCCACCTTTCTTTGCATTCCAATGCCTCCCCTATCCTGTTTTGCAGGTTTCTGCGAGCAGACTTGACAGCTGCCGTCAATTGGCCGCTGTGAGTTGATTGGTGTTGATTGCTCATTAGTACGCCAATTACCCTACTTCAGCATTTCCTTCTTTTCTTCCCCTGACCTTCCTGTTTGTGCTATTGTTCGCACCGCGTGCATCCGCTTACTGGGTTTCAGGCACGTTTTCATCCCCGTACACATGCGCTTTTGGGCACCATGTGTGCTCTCAACTAAACGATTCTATACCTTCCTCCCCACCCCTGTCCTGCAGCTTTGCTTAGCAATGACCAGGCCAGATTTGCATTGCTCCAATGTGCTTGCTGCTATGGTGGCACACCCCTCTGCTGATGTCATGTATCTCCTCTGAGCCACTCCTCGGTGTTATAGCACTGCACTGTATGGTTCAACCTTCATCCGGCGGGACATTTGCAATTCAGTATTATCTGCCTCATTTGCATGGCATTGACTACTAATTCATAGCTACTGCACCGAACACTGTCGCAGGCCCTTAGCAACCCTTGCACCTTGGTTGTAGTGTTCCATGCCTACCATTGTGTATTATGGTGTAAACCTGATTTGTATTACATTGCAATTTTATGACATTTCTATATATTTTCTTTATGTTCCAGTTTGCCCACACATGCCCTGCGGTTGTACTGTGCGTTACTGTGGACATGACATTAAATGTTTTTTAGGTGTTGTGCATCTTTTCTTATGCCATTGGCTTTGTATTTAGCCATTGGCATATGTTAACTTTGTAATACATGAGTCTGGTCCGCTTCCATAGCTCCGATGTTCTGTTTGGGAAAATGTAAACCGTGTTTTTTGGTTTATATTTCCATGGGCTTACGCTACACCTGCACCACTTCATGAATCACTATCTGCCTTCATTTGCAAGGTGTGACACTGTGCATGGGGTGATTAGCATACCTATGCCGAGGGCTGCGCAGTTCTGGTGTACGCTGGTAGTGCACGTAGTATTGGATCGTACCTGAATTGCTCGACGGCCATATTTGGCGTTATTCCGCCTATGCTACGCCTGCGCCTGCACAAGCTTCATGAATCCCAGGGATTGCATAACCCTGAGAAGTACTCAAGAGCTGGAGTATGTGTTAAACCGAGCAATTCTCTGGGTTAGAAACATATAGATAAGGCAACAGATGGGAAATAATGAAGGTGGGTGTTGAAAATTCCTAATGTTACTTCAAGCCAGTGGTTCTATAATCAGTACATGGGCCTAACACTGACTTTCATAGTTTGTTTTTTTCTGACCATCTTTGGCACCATGATTGTGCGTGTGTTTGGGGAGGGAGGCTTCTGTTACACTTGTTGGGACTTTAATTTCACTTTGCATACTTTATAGGACTGGCAAGCTCCACCATATGAGAAACTTTGTAGAATAAACATCTTAGAACTCAGAAGACTGTTGATTGGACATTACAGTCAGTATTTTGAAGATCAGGCAAAAACCAAACCACTGCACCAGATAAAGTCCAGACCCGACTCCAAAAATATAATGCAAGAAATCCAAGCAGGCAAAAGACATGCACGGCATAAAACCAAACGATTTATTTAGTAAAAAACATGTATGCACTTTTGCGTAGTACTCCTATGCTTCATCAGACAAAAAATTCTATCACAAGCCTAAACAATTTAAACACTGTTAAACCAATCACTGCTAGCAACCTTTTTCCCTCCAGTTAAATAATTAGTAGAAACCAAGTGATTTAAAGCAAACTAACACTTTAGCAAAATAAATACATTTTTAATTGTTGAAAGATATTAAAACTGTATTTATTTGGCTACAGTGTTAGGCTTGTTATAGAATTTTAGGTCTGATGAAGCGTAGGAGTACTACGCGAAAGCGCTTATATGTTTTTTACTAAATAAATCATTTGGTTTTATGCTGTGCGTGTCCTTTGCCTGCTTAGATTTCTTGCATAGTATTTGAAAGATATTACAACAAGAAGATATATCTATCTATATATATATATATATATATATATATATATATATGGGTCTATATGACTTGGTCGACAGTTCATATGATCGACTGTTTATTTGGTCGATAGTTCATTTGATCGACAAGCATTTGCCCCCTTCCCCAATGTTGTGTGGCCCTGGAGTTGATATATATAGTTAGGGGGGTGTGGGGGGTGAAGCCCCCCACCTAAAATGCTTGTCGATCAAAAGAACTGTCGACCAAATAAACAGTCGATCATATGAACTGTCGACCAAGTCATATAGACCCATATATATATATATATATATATATATATATATATATATATATATATATATATATAGCTACATGAAATAGTTGTGCATCTAGCATAACTGGCTATTATTTATTATCCATTAATTTTCCTTTTACTGATTGTTTAGTCATGACTATAACCTACATAACCCTGACCCCCTCTAAATTTTAAAGGACCCAGAATCCCTAAAGTGAAGAACAGATTAAGAAATATCTTAGGCTAAATCCTTTGGCAGCATAGTGGGGTTCCCTTAAATTAGAAGCCTTGGAGTAAATAAATCAGTTAAATCCGGGATGTTCAATAAGGCTGTTGGGTTTATTCAGTTAATGGTCAAACTGCCTGGAATAAAAGAATATCCTCGAATTTCAGGGAAAAGGCAACATGTTAGGAAATACAAATCCCAACATAAAGCACTAGGATTTATGAAATTGGATTAGTCTCGTTCTGAATAAGATACAGCAGCATTAAGATTATAAGCATAGGGGAATAAGCTTGACAAGTATGTGGCATTCAAGATTTAATACAGATGTCAGCAGGCTTTAATCACTTCTTTTTATTCAGAAAATGCTTTTTCTTAGTTGCATCAGATAGGGATGAAAGGGATAATGATGCTATCGTCAGGGATGTTTAAGAGGATTTATACATTGATCAGGACTCACACTTTGGCTTAAATTCTCAGGGATTTCTGTAGGATGCAGCACTTCCTAAGTTGACTAAAAACAAGAAACAGGTGCTGAGGTTACCTATAAGCATAAAGGATATTGAGGAGGAAAGAAATTTAAAAGAAGACAGGACTTAACTGAGCTATATAATGTTTGACTGAAAATGATTGGATAGATTATAAGTGATGTATAAAGTTTGCAACTGGGAGTGGGTTAGTGTGGATAGCTTTTATTTATGTAAATGTATGATTGCCTATGTCATAAGTGATGGTTTAATACATATGTTTCTTGTTTAAAAGATGTAGCAATTGGATAATTTATGTAATGTTGCATAGGTTACATGATATATAGCAATATTTGTGAAGTATAATGTTTGTAAACAGGAACTTATTAATACAATTTTTATATAAATGTAAATTTGCCTGTGTCACAAGTAATAATTCAAAAAAGGTGTTAAAAAAGAAAGCCCTTATGTCTTTCTCAAAAGAGCAATACTCCAGGACTAGATAGCCTTACTTTTTTATTTTCAGATGACCTTACCTTTGAGTTCTTTCTTTGCTGGTATACTAGCTCAGGTCATGCAATCAGGTTTCTTCTCATTTCAGATTTAGGACAAATCAGTTTCTCTTGATATCCACAATTACACTCAATCCAGAAAATACCGCTTGATGTTGTCAAATATAAATCTATTATATGCTAAAATATTGTCAGACTGTATATTTTACTTGTTCTTTTTCTGCTCCCTACAAAGAGAAAATTTATTCTATAAAGATAAACTCTTGACCACTTATGCACTCTCTGAATTTATATAGAAGGACTATATAATGTTCCTTATTCTGCCATAGTCATCTTGGTAGATTCTCAAAAGGTTTTTGACATCATTCCTTTGCATTAATCTATAAGTACTGTTACAATGTATGGCCTTTCAATCAAACTTCACGAAAGTAGTGCAAGCTCTTAACTACTGCCAACAGTGCCCCATTAAAACTGCACTAAGTTCTTCTATCCTTTCTGCAGTGGTTGCCTCAACTACCCTCCGGAACACAGGAATGCACCGTATCTGGCATCCTTTTGAGATCTCCTATCCTTTCTGCAGTGGCTGTCTCAACTGCCCTCCGGAATACAGGAGCGTGCCGTATCTGGAATCCTTTAATATCTAAACCACTGACAGTGCAATGATTGCACTGATGAAGGCAAATTGGCTGAAACCAGTTTGCTGAATTTTCCTCTGTCTCTGTTTATAATGGTTGTTTGATTAAAATACATTATTGAGGAAGAAGCTGACCTTTTGTGTGCTGGTTGATTTGATTTTGGATCTTATTTCACTGACCCAGACAAGTTGCTACAGCTGATTGTTTTTTCCCTGCTGACACTGTCTGGTGCACTTTCTGGCTCAACCCACTGCATTTGCCCTTTCTATGCTCAGGCTCACTGTTCTCACCTACCCTACCCCAATTCCCACACACACCCACTTACTCTAAACTTATACCTAAGCCCTAGTTAGCCACTCCACAATTCACCATCTTTTCCTGTCTAAACTCTCCAATACACAGCCCCAATCCTAACCACACCTCCCTATCATTAGCCTAATCCCTTACTCTCCCCTAGCACAATACTCTCCCTTAAACCCACACCTCCTCCCACGTTAACAACTACAATTACTTAACTAGACTCAGCTCTTCTCTGCAAACTATCTACCTGCCCCTTTCATCTTCTTATAAACTACCTTAACTTTCTTCCTACCTACCACTTTTTCCTTCCATCCCATCCTATTATAAACCCTCACTACTCTTACCATTGCAACTTTCTCTAACTTGTTTCTCATTTTCTTTACTACTTCATTAGTTCTCCTTCTATCCTTCTCCACCACATGCCATGTCAGCCTAACACACATTAGCCAACCTCCTCAAACTCACATACATCCTATATAATAATGAAACCATTTTCACATTTTCAATTGCTCCCTCCCTATACAACTTCTCTTACACGCACCTACATAAGATTAGGTTACTACCTCTCTCCACCCCCCGACAAAACTAAGCCAATATATCACACTTATCACTCTAACACTGATGTACTAACCTTGCTTACCCTAACTCTACTATTTTCTGAGGACATTCACCCCAATTCTGGTACCGTTACCTGTCCCTCTATCCACACCCTCCCTCCTCCATTGCTACCCCCTCCCTCCACTCCCTCTCCACACCCCTTCACCTACTCTTCAACTAAAACCTCTATCCAGACTTAATCCCTATCCACCTCTCTCCCCTCCATCCACATTCCCTCCACACTCCTTCACCTCCTCTTCAACTAAAAACGTAACCATTTTGCTTATGTCCATCCAAAGTATTCTTAGCAAAGCCACTGAATTCCAAGCATGGACTACCCAACACACCCTGACATCATAACACTGTCAGAAACCTGTCTTTATTATCTCTGATAATAAATTCCTTCCACATGAATACAATATATTTCACCTATATAGGATCCAAAAAAAGGAGGAGGCATAGCTATACAAACTTAGAACAACTTAACCTATCACTATTATCTATCCCACTCCCTAACTTTCACCTTGCTGAACTACTCATAGTATGTTGTTATTTAAATAATCATAACAAGTTTGCAATTACTGCCATTTATATCCCTCCAGGTAACAACATCCCCACCCTCAAATTCATTCTTTCCTGGATCTCTCACTCCATAGCCTATGAAGAAAATATCCTTGGCAATGTAAACATAGATTGGAAAACACTAACCACTGACTCCCCAAACTACTGCATTAATCTTCACAGCTTCTCCCAACTAATCTTAAACCCAACTCACATAAAAACACTCCAATACTAGCTTCATTATTGACTGGGTCATAACACCTAATCCAAACCTTTATCACAACTCCAGCACACTGCCAGATTGCACTACTGACCACCTGCCACACCTGTATCCATAAACACTCCTCCCAACTGTGCAAGCTTCATAAATACAAAGGCTACCATAAACTCTCAGCTTTAACCCAGTTACATTTAACAATAGACTTTTCCTCCATAAACCTCATCACTAAAGGCTTTTCATCCAGAAAAAGGAGGTCATTGTCCCACTGTACTCATCCCTCATTAGACCCATTATAGAATACAACACCCTGTTTGGTATGTATCTCTCAAGACATCTGCAACAACTGGAAAGGCTGCAGAAATACCTCACTAAAAGAATCACAGGCCTAAAGCAGATACCCTAGGCTGACTGTCTAAAAAAACTCCACCTATACTATGTCGCATATAGTCTATTCAGAGGTGATCCCTGCTTAACATATAAGGCCATGTCAAACCCAGAGCTGTTGGACATGCTACACTTAAAGAAATCTCAATCCCTCAGAGACAAATGCTCCAGCGATCTAAACCTTGTCATCACAATGAACAAAACATACTGGAGGGATAGGTTACTGACCCAGAGACTCCCCAG
Organism: Protopterus annectens; assembly: GCF_019279795.1. Taxonomy (NCBI): domain Eukaryota; kingdom Metazoa; phylum Chordata; order Ceratodontiformes; family Protopteridae; genus Protopterus; species Protopterus annectens. The sequence goes on from NC_056744.1 coordinate 1,328,327,068, forward strand.
ACTCTGGAATAGACTGCCCATACATGTCAAGCAGAGCACCTCTTTGGCCTCTTCAAAAGAAACCTTGATAATTGGATGGGAGATAGGAAATTCACCCCAGGGATATGTCAGTCACCCTGCTAGACAGACGTCCAGGGAAGTAAATACTGTGGGGAGACATAGCCAGGAAATTGTTATGGTTAGACTTGTATAGGCTCTAGGGCCGATAGCCAATACCACCCTATGAACCTATGAAATAGTCCTTCATCCATAACCTTCCCTTCAATTATGCCTTTTTAAAATTTAACCACATCTTTCTAGATATCCTTAAATCCCTTACTCCAATATGGGAAAATAAGGATAAATTACTCTTTGCTCCCTGGCTTACACAGACCACTCACACACTAATGCACAAAAGAGATAGTGCTTGGAAAACTTAGCAAAAAACAAATCCCCTAACACCTTCAAAGCTATAAAGAACTTCAGGAACTGTACCAAAAACAGGTGAACAATGACAAGAAAAACTTTTACCTACAGACACAAAGAAATCACCACTCCATTCCCAAAAAATTCTGGAGCACTATCAACAGGATTCTTCAGCCTGGAAATCCTATCACACCAAATCCCTGCCCTCATAACACTCCAGAAGTAACTGCTTCCTTCCTTAGCTCATACTTTATCAACTCCATCATCAAATCAACCCAAACATCCCCCAACTCCAATCCCTCAATTCCATCCCCACCACCAACTGACAAAACCCCTTTTTCACGAACACCTGTTCCCACTCCTTACATAAAATCTCTCCTCAGAAAACTAAGGCCATGTTCTCCATCTCAGGTGATAATTTACCCCCCCCCCCACTTGCTGACTCTATAGATTATTGTATTCCTATACTAATCAACATAACTATCCAAGAATATATAGTGCCTGACATTTGGAAAACATTGTACATCATATCTCTACACAAAGAAGGAAACTCTTCTGACCCTTCCAATTTCAGGCCCATAGCCATTCTATCCTCACTTTCAAAAATCCTTGACAAATGCATCAATACTCAGCTTCTCAACTATCTTCTCCAAGAACATCTTTTATAACCAACCCAACATGGATTTCACCCCAACCATAGTACTACTACTGCCCTCTCATCATTCACAAATACTGTCTGTAAAGCTAGAGGCAACAACAAACTTGTCTCTTATCTGCTCCTAGACCTCTCAAAAGCCTTTGATGATGTCTCACACCTAAAGCTTCTAACAAAACTATCTAACTTTAACTTCTCAACTCCCACTCTCAACTGGTTCTCCAGCTACTTTACCAACAGGTTTCAACATCTGTCAGGTGGCTCGTCTCCTACTTCTCTTTCCTCCCCATCAAAACAGAAGTTCCCCAAGGCTCTATTCACAGACCACTACTTTTCAACATATTTACTAACAACCTTTACATATCATGCTGTCACTCCTCTCTTGTACAATATGCAAATGATACTACACTAATCTTCTCTTCAGACAATCTCGATTAACATCACACACTTACCTAGTACTCTTTCTTTTCTGTTGAAAATTGGCTTACTGAAAACTAGCTTATACTTAACCCCCCCCAAAAAAAATACTTCTTTTCCTTTCAAAATCTCTCTCATCACAAAGCTACCTTTACATATCATCCCTAAATAACCCGAATATTAAAGCTGATTTCCACACAAAGCTTATTGGTACTATCATAGACAATCAGCTAAAATGTAGCTTACATGTTCAGCACTGTATCAAAAAGACTAACCAAAAATTAGCCCAGCTTTGCAGGAACAAAAAAAAAATCTTCACTGCAGAATCCAAACTTTCACTGGCTCAGGCATACCTTTTATCCAGCCTCCTTTATGTCTCTTCTACACTAACAATCCTACAAGGTACTCTAACCTCCAAACTAGAACAAACATAACAAAATTGCTAGATTTGCCTCAAATGAACCTTACATGTCTCCCCACTGCCTTTCACTAAAAAACTACACTGGTTAGAATTTCCCCAAGAAATCTTTCTATCACAGGTTCACATCATCCACTCCATCCTTTACAAACCACTTCCTGCCCTGCTCTCTCTTCTCTATTATCCTTTTATACCCCAAAACGCACCCCCAGAAGCTCTGAACAACATCTAGTGGATATATACAAACCCAAAAAAAAAAAATAGGAAACTTCTCTATAAATACTCAGCATTTCAAGCCTTGAACAAACTCCCTTACAACATAAAAATTACTAAATCTAGTTTCAAAAAAGCACTAAAAGATAGCCTGTTAGACTGGTGAATTTGTACCTGTCATGACCCTACTTAAACCTCCCCTCCTTTCCCTGTCTTCTTCCCTCCTTTCTTGCCTGCTACCTTGCCAACACCTTTACTAGTGCGCCCTAACTCCTAAGCTATCTCACTCCTCAACTTGTGCTTCACATCATTAACAATTTAAACACTTACCTTATCTCAATCATGTTGTACATTTATCTTCTGTTTCTACTTTGATGTATCCATCTGTATACATAATTATGTAATTTTTCTCAAGTTATGTTTTTCTGTAAACTTTCTTCTTTCTGACATGATATTGTTTTAGCCTTTTTTCCCAGATACAGTGTTGTTTTATCCTCCTAAAATGTCTCCATTATTTTATATCTTTTTGCCTACACAGCTAATTTATGTTACACTTTATGTCTCCAACTGTATGCGTAATCCATGTTTGCTAATAATGCATGTGTAATGCTCTGGAGATTTTCTCCTCTGGTCTCCACTAAAAATGGGCACCAGTCTCAGTCGGACCAACCTGGTTAACAAATGTCAAATAAATAAATAATACATTATAGGAATTTTAACAAGTTCTGTCTTTTCATCCCATCTGCAGTCCACAAAGGTATTCATCAAGGCTGTTCTGTCTTTTCAACTGGCTTTTTTATTAATTTAACCACTGAGCCAGATCATTGACAGCCCACAGAAGACCTATGGATCTTTTCTGGCAGGGACTGAGACTAAAGTGCATGGTCTATAGATGACTGTCTCATCCTTATCCTATAAGAGATACCCCTGTTAGTGTTGTAACTCTAGGACTGACCTGAATAAGATGTATATTTGGATTAGTGAGCTTAATTAATTAAATAAATACAAATAAATATATTTTGGTGAACTTCAGAGATTTTTCAAGAAGAAAGGTTCATAACCTCTGAGCCACTTCTGATGTGTGATATACTTCCACAAGTCAAGTGTCATCAAAAATATTTGGTCCAGGGATCTAAGCCTTATTTGCAACATCAACAGAATGGTTTGGTGGGACTAGTATATTTTGCAGATGATACTACTGTTCTGGAACAGACTCCATAGCCACATACAGCAAAGCACATTCTGTCTATATTCAAACACAACTTGGATCCATGCATTAGTAACAGAAAATTTTCCTCAGCAGACTCCATAGTCACATACAGCAAAACACATACTTGTCCGTATTCAAACACAACTTAGATATATGCATGGCTAATAGAAAATGTACCTCAGGACAGCACCCTGTACTACAAATAGATATAGGCAGCTCCTAAATACTTTATCCCATGCATGGTGCCCCCCAACTTATCTAGTATGATCCTAGTTATTCTCACTAATGATAAAAAATAATTACAGACCACAGTATGGGTAAGGCCAATTTAGCACCAAACCAAAAGGGGCCTTGGCTAGGCT
>NC_056744.1:1328338247-1328478247 GCF_019279795.1 Protopterus annectens
GAAGGCACTGACCCTATAAAGAATTCTTCCATTTTTTTAAATGTGGCTTTCATTTTTAGTTTGTTTTTAGTGTAAGCTACAAGTTTATGTCATTGTTGGTTTTCTTAACTCTGAGACTGTTCTAACATTAAAGAAAGAACAATTATTATTTAAATCATAAAAAAATATATTTTTTCTTTCTCAAAGATGTTGCTAAGATGCTGTGATCTTGGCAGTTCAATTTTTTTTTTACTTTTTGCTGTGCCCCCCCCCCCCCCTCCAAGAACCTTGCACAATAGGTCCTCTGCCTGTACACAATAAATCGATGTTTTCATTTGGCAGGAGGGCTGAAAATTCCCAAGGTATGTGAAAGCCATACAGCCCTTTTTTCCAGCCTGAATGTCCCAAAAGGTTATCCATTCTCCACCAAGATTTATGTGATAGTCATCAGACTGGCTTGCTGGTCACTGTAGACAGCATGAATTCACTTGATCAACCACCCCCCATGTCCTCTGAGCAGCACGCTCACTGTGCCCTAAGGAAAATATGCTTCTGCACACTATGCTCCCCCCATCTTTTCTATTGTGAATACACTATAACAGCACTCCATTAGGTATAACACTTAGTACTAATATTAAGTGCCAACTGTGAATCACACCACAGCTGCCTTCCGCCCACCCTCCCTGCTGGATGGGTAAGATGGCAGTGATCACTCACTCCCATCTTCCTCTACTAGTTCCTCCAAGCACCAGAGCCATAAATCAAACAAAGAATCCCTATAGTATAGGCAGGGCTATATCCACATGCACTATGGAGCTGGTAGTAAGCAGTACAACTGCATCCTGCAAACATCAATACAACACCTGCACAAGTAAAGAACAATGAGCAAACACAGTATGAGTAAACTTGTTGAGGTAAATAAAAAACAACCATCATGACTCAAAAAGATGAAGGCTACCTTTCTAGGTATGATTTCTGAAGTAATATTTATCTCGCCTAGTGAAGCTGACAGGTTTCATATCTTTGAAATTGCTCCCTGACTAAATCTGAAAGTGTAAAGTGCATCTCTGCATACTACCTGAATAAGTTATAAAGGTTAGTCACTTTTACCATATCATTCCTAACTGTACAATAGCACTTCTAGCAGTACATACATTATTATAAAATGTGTGTAGTTCAAGGGATCTCATCATAGCAAAACTGATGCATTTAAACAAAAATAGTATCCCCATTCCCATTTTTGTATTTCAATATGGTAATCTTGACTTCTGAATTAATTGAATGTGAAGTGGTTATCCATTGCGCATATAAGATATATAGGATCTATATTAGATTCTCGAAAGCTGACAATGTGGAATCTGACATTGTCGACACGAGAATAGCAAACGCTGAGAATCTTGAATGCGTAAACAGAAATCTCCGTAAGGGGAGAGTTCTGTTTACTGCAATGTAGTGCAGTCTCAGAGGTGGTATATTTAAGTAGTGGGGGGTGCAGGGGGGCTTGCCACCCTGCTTAAACCCATTAGGGTACTTTTTTCTTTTGGGTCCTTTTATAAGGTCAACGTTTGAAGACATCGACCATATGGTGTCGACCATATGGTGTTCAATGTTTTCAACCGTAAATGTTATAATATAGACACGATATATAGACAGACACAAGATCACGTATGCATAGGTACATGCACACAGACACACAAACACACACACACACGCAGACACACACACACACACACACACACACACACACACACACACACACACACACACACACACACACACACACACACACACAGGTGTCATCTTCTACCTAATAACAAATGGTGTTTAGACTTCTTTCACATACGTAACCAATGTTGCAGTAAATTTGGAACTCATTAAGGAACAATTATGCTGCATGCATATTTTCAACCTGCTGGCCTGCCTAGTGCTCACATATAGTGGAATTTGGGTTGATATCAGAATTCTTAAATTGGCTCACAGTGCATGGCCCTGACCAGTCAACTACCTTTTAAGGTTACACTGGCCAGGGTTACTGCCCTGTATATGTGGTGGTCAGGCTATGACATAGTTATTGTCATTTGCAATCAGTCTGCTGGACATTATCATACAGTAAATAAAACAACAATGTAGTCATAACAGTTCTGTTTCCTTGCATCAGCATGTAAAAACACGTTAGTTTCATGCTGCAAGTAGCCAATATCTCAAAACATCCTTTTCTATGTGGACTTCATTGTATGCAGATGTAATAATGGCTGTGCTTCTGTCTTCCTAGCTTGTAAAAGTAAGGAAATTGTTATTAAGTATTGAAGAATAAAGATAGGTAGTCCATATGTCTGACTACTTCAGCAACAGCATATGGAAGCTTATTCTCATAAAATGGAACACTTATAGCCTTATTATCAAATATGAATAAACTTAAAAGCATGATACAGGAGTGATGCCCAACTGCCAAGAGAAATAGACCCACCAATATCCTTTTGAAGTTCATCTTCCACCACAATCCTCTCAAAAATAACAAAGAAAGTAAGAAAAAAAAACGATTTATGTTTTAAGTAATTTCCTATTATGTCGTTAGTATCTCCATGTGTATCTTCTCTCCATAACTTCCTTAGTAAGTACATCTTGCTCCATTAAACAACAAATGTTACCAAATGTGATATATTTTAAGTAGGGAAAGATATATGTGCCATTTTCAGTTGCATTTTAACCACGCACAGTGCTTGAGGGACTCGAACAGTGCAATGCTGAATTCAGTATGACAGGGAAATCTATGATACCTGCTACACAAGGCAAACTGGATAGTGAATGCATGGCAGCACAATGGATGTTTTGCTTATAAGAAAAACTGCACTGAGGTCTTAGCATTAAAACCTACCCATAGAAAGTACTCATGAAGTACAAAGAGTCACAGATATGAATAAGAATGCCTGAACATTAGACCAACTACTTGATTTGACAATTATCTCAGATGTATGTTGCTGAAAGAAATCATCCTTAAAGTTGCTAGCTTCTATAAGAGATAGCGGTTGCTAATGCCATTAGAATATTTTAACAGCAATCGCTATTTTCATTATTATAATAGCTTACAGTATGTCATGCCACTGAACTGGCATGGACTATTAGGTCTTTAAAGCGGGATAGAATAATGAGGTGCTGGTTACAAAAGGTCAGCAGTGATTTTTTTTTTTTTTTTGTAATAGGTCAGCCCTCATCCCACTGACTGCCACAGCAATTCTGCCAGTATATGTGCTTACAAATAAATAGCCAGGGAATTATTTTCTCCATAAAAATTTTATTAAAAAATTTAATATAGGTAGAGTATTTTCAAAGAAAGGACAATTTCACTTTGTTAGTACACATTTTTAGTCCGGGAAAAAGGCTTTGATGGCTGAAAGTATTTTATCAACTAGTGCATTGAAGTTGTAGAATCACAAAACACATTTACACCTTTTGACCTAGCTTTTCCATACCAAATTCTCAGCACATACCTTAGTGTAATATTCCATAATGCATAAGGAAAGCTACTCTATTTTGTGTGCCACAGCAAATATCTGACAGCTTCCATTTTCCATGATAGTGTTTCATTGAAGGCCAGGTTATTAATCATGTGATATAACAAATAATGTATGGCATCCACAAAACATGGAACCAAAATGCACTATTCTGATTTACAGATTAACACAGTAACAGCCTCGGCTAAGACTATGTTTAACAATTTGCTCTACTGTGCTTGGTGCTCTTCTGTCATCTATAACAGGTGAATATAACTTAAGGTATTCCTGAGCAAATCAGACCAGTGAGATTAGTGGAATCCTCAAAATGCTCCCAGTATCATTACAGACCATGACTCACTGTACCCTCACTTTATGGAGACAAAAGTTCAGAGACACCATCAGACATGTCTGATTGAGAACTATTTTTCCAACCTATCTTCCACTGCCATAGCTTCATATGTTCATACTACACTTACATACAAAGAAATCAGTGAGAAGCTCAGTCATATCACCAAATACAATGCAAGTCTCACAGATCCCTCATTAATTAGATATTCTCCTCACATCCCTGGTAAACATTTGTGGTCACTCATCCAGTTAACAGACTTGTTTTAAAGATTGTTCAGGAAGTATTCTGCTTGATAGGTAATAGCAGACTATTGCAGAAATGTGAGATATATCATTTTAGGCATATGTCACACCATCTGATGTTGATGATGTAGTACAGATTAAGCTCTTTACCACTGGTTCTATTCAGGTGAAGGAGGTCAAACTGTGACAGGCCCTTTGTTGCCATGAATGCTAAGCAAAGATCACACATGAGGTGTATTTATGACATGGAGTAGAGGGGTAGGGTTTATATATTGTAAAAGTAGCTAAGGGTAGTGACACCTGAAATCACTTTGCTGAGCAAACATTGAGGTTTCATAAGCTGGTTTAGATGCTTAGCACTGTATATGCTGAAGGGTGTGCTATGTTCAAAGATGGGCCTAATAAGAAATGAATAAAGTAGCACTGTAACTTCTTTGGACCTTGAGGAGTTATCATGAAAGATAAAATGTGCAAAGTAGAGGCATTTTCTAATCAACACAGAGACATGTCTGTTATCAGATTACATGTCCAGTCCCTAATGCCTGTGTCAATTTAAGTGGGATATTATCTATATGGTATGCAGCAGTGAAGCAAGATTTACCAAAGGAAACTATGCTGCACTTTATGGTATGGATGTCAAGTCCATGACTAATAAATACACCAAGTATTTACTTGATTAATCCTTTGCTGCAGAATTTAAATATCAAAATAGGATATAATTACTGCTGGTTAATTGCAGCCATCAGCTAACATGATCATCCATAGTCCCTTGATGTCAGCTTTGTTTTTGTCATAAAAACATATACCAAAGAAGAAATGACCTAAGACAGAGTCCTATAGGATGCTACTGGTATCTTTTGTTTCTGTGTAGACAAATTAACCCCACCTTAAAAGTATATGCCAGGTAGACTTTTACCAAGCCTATGAACTATGTATGGGTTAATTTTGAATGGGAGAGTTTGTGAATAATCCCAGCATGCGGGCTGCATGTCCCTTTCCAAGAAGTGAACAAAGTTCAGCAGGCAGGTCAGATTAGTGTTAATCCGTGGATATAACATCACCTATATTTTTGTTTATGATTTCAGCTTTAACATGGTCCTTTCCATTGCAAATAATACTAGTGAGATTAATAGGCTTGTAATTTTCCAGCATTAATAGAGCGGCCACTTTTATGCAAGAGAACTACAAACATCATTGTCTATACCATGAAGGCATAACCAGTGTTGAGCTTCAGGCTGATGACCTGAGTAAGAGGTTTTGCTAGGTGAGATGTTTTGCTTCTCCACAGACATCCAGAGTTATTTGTCAGGATCCATGAAATTAGTCATTTTAATTTTGGAATGATTCACAATGACTTGGCTCAAACATGATCTCAGGAGGGCTGGTGTGAGGGGAAATGGAGGCGACAGAGTAGAGAATGAGTGGAGTGAAGTTTGAATAGAATTTGTCCACAAGATTTTGATGATGTCCTTGGCATCAGAGAAGAATGTGCCATAGAGATAAGTTCAATAAAGAATTATTTTCAAATTTCCTAATATAGATGAAGAAGGTCTTATGATTGCCTTTTGCATTAATTGCAACACTAAAACACATATATGGCCTTACATTCCCCAATGGTTAGCTTGAAAAGTTTCTTACCAGTATTAAATGCCTTTTGTAATAATGATGTAGACATACTTTAATGATGACCAGTTGTATTTCTTTTTATTATACAATTCATTGTTTTTGGGTCTCCACTATAATTGCTTAGTTTTAAACATGATACTTTTCTTATACCAGATTTCTGCTGAACTATAACAAATGTCTACCACACAGATCGTCAACATATCTAATAGAAATACACCATAGACCTTAAATAAGAGGTTCCACTGCAGACAGAAAAATGCACCAGAAAGGAGTTGAGCTCTCCCAGTGGTCTTAAGGGCTATATACAATCTATTAACATATTTAAACTGAACAGGGGTTATACGGTTCGGAATATCTCCCAAGCATTTACAAATTAAGAACATAAATGCAACTGCATATGTAACAACCATTGTTTTTCAGCATAGACTGCTGTGGGAGGGGGAAGCCCCAAAATTTAAGATTTGTCCTGGGGTTTGGATTTTCTTAATGCAAATTCAGTGGCAGCTGTTGCCTTGTTCCACACTGCCAAGCTAAGTGGGAAATGCAAATAACATGTGAAAGTAGTTATCGCTGTCTTGACCAAATCTCCAGCAAGTACCATCCTCCTTCCTGTGCAGACGTATGTGAGTGGTGGGAGGTACCAGTAGTATCATTTTTTAAAATGTGTGATATACAGGGGCTAGACTGGTTTCCATTACTTTGAATCTACTATAGAAGAGATCCAGTCCCTGGGGCTACTTTTCAAAAAGTTGGTCCACTTGAGTCTGTCCACATCAAATGTTGTTTGGCTGTAGCTGTCCAGAGTTGTGTAGGCCCATGACAATAGTTTTTGCATAGGTTCTCTGTGTGTGGGCCTGGTAATTACCAACTCAGCTAAAGCAACTTCCCCAGGCATAGTTCTCCGACCCTACCAAGGATCTCCCAGGAAAGACTGGTCAGCTGAAGTTATTTATTATCATCAACCCCCTTGCCCCCATTTTCTATTTGGGGTTGGGGTATCATGTCAACTGTTGCCATCTCTCTCTCTATTCAATGCCACTCTCCTGCTTTCTTCAACACTCATGCCTGTCTGTCACAAGTCTTCTCTTACACAAACCATCCACTTCTTTGCAGGATGCCCTCATTTCTTCTTGTCTTCCTCATGTCTTTCCTAAATCTTCTTCATGAGATTATCTTCTTATTTTCCGCATATGTGCCTGAACCACCATAATCTGTTCTCTTTGAACTTTTCTGCAATTAGAACTACTTGGCTTCTACTCTTATGGCCTAATTTCTTCGTATGTCCCACAATATGTATCCAGCCCTCATGTCAGTCACTTCATCTCCATCACCTCTAGCTTCCTCAACTGCTCTGCCTTTAATGCCCAGATTTCTGCACCATGTAGTACTACTGGCCATGCCATTGTTTTGTACACCTTACTTTTCAGCTTCTTTGTCATTCTTCTGCCATATACTGAACCTGACATTCTGTCAATTGGCTGCAACCCTTCTGGTTATAGCTCTGACCTCATTCAGACTTCTCTTCTGTTCAACCAACCTTCCCAGATACTCAAAGATGCTATCCTGTTCCATCACTTTCTCTTCTATCTTAATTCTCAGCTTCTTTCGATGTTTCCATTTGCTGTCTTTAGAACCTTTATACTCAGTTTCATTCCATGTGCATTCAGTTTTGAATTCCATTCCCCTATCCTTTGATGAAGTTCTTGCTCAGAGTCTGCCTGTAATAACATATCATCTACCAATCAGCTGAAGTTATCACCACCAGACAAGAACCAAAATTCTCCACAGCATTCAAGTGTTGCTTTTAATGGCAAGTATATCCATTCAAAACACAATAGCACATCTTATCTATGCTTCCAGCACACAATCAACTGTGAAGCTGCCATTGGTCAAATCCACTCACAATAAGGCCAGTCTGTGTGACAGTGAGTCTTAGACAGCCTCTCCACCCCACCCCCAGGATCCCATAACTTCCATTGCTGGGGTGCGGGGAGAATTTCTGTTGGAGCAGGTGGATTATGGAAATTTCTTAGATAAGCCAGATAGTTCTAGGATGGGTACAAGCTTGTACACATTTCATAACATCTGAGGATTGTACATTTTTTTGCCAGGACTTCAGGTGTCTCTAATCCTCCCCAGCTGTGTACCACCATCATTTTCTTTCTCCAAACCCATCCCAAATATAGGAAAGCAGCATTTGCTGAACTTTGAGGGTTAGTAGATGTTGGTACAAGCATGGAATGCCCCTTGCCAGGACTTAAAAACTTGGGAAGGATTACCATCTGGGCAGTTGCAATCTTGGCCAGTCTGGGCAAATTAATTTCAGACCATCCTGTAATACAAACTTTGCAATGGGTCAACAAAGATTTCAGACTAAGAACAGGGATGTCAGTGAATTGCTGACCAAGCATACTATTCAGATACTTATGAGTACAACTCCATTGAATCCCATAATGACTAAGCTGTCCTTCTAACTGAGATACTGCTTCATTTAGGGAGAGGAGCATCATTTTGTACCAATAAACCTGCAACCCCTAAATCTGTCTAAATGTTTGAAAAGATTATAGGATTTCCTCCATATACTTCTGCAGATGCTCTACACAGACTGTACATTTATCCATGAACTGGGTATCAGTTAGGGTATCAAAATTCATTGCAGAATAACCCCGGTGTGCCCTGTTCCATTTGATATATAAGTTCAGTGTCCCAACTGTTATCACAGAAAGCACTGGGGACAGGGGGAGCCCCTGTCACATATATGCCACTAAACAAGGGGAACACTTAAGAGCTAGAATTATTATTGACTACATCTGCTAATGGATAGTTGCATGGCAGTCTGCACCAATTTATGTAAGAGTCAAGGAAACCAATGGCCTTAATGGTCCTCCACAGGAAGTTTCACTTAAGTTCATAGGTTCATAGGTTCGTACTAGTATCTGCCCTAGGGCATTTATAAGCCTAGCTAGAGTGTATGTGGCTTACACCACCCCTTAGGATGAGAATACTATGCCCTTTTACGGTTTAGTTTACTATGCCTCTGTCTAGTAGTGACACAGAGATGACCCCCAGGGTAAACCTACGATCTCCCATCCACTCGTCGAGATTTCTCTTGAATAGAGTCAGTGAGGGGCTCTGCCTAACATGGACTGGGATTCTGTTCCAGAGTGTAGGGAGCCTCTGGGTTATGAATCTGTCCCTCCAGCATGTTCTATTTATTTCTGTGTTGAGGTTTAAGTCACTTGTTCTCGTGGCTCTGATGGATTTGGATTTTCTGAGGTGGAGCATGTCCATTAATTCAGGATTGGACATGGCCTTGTACGTCAGGCACAGATCACCTCTGAGTAGGCGGTATGCGACTGAATAGAGCTGGAGTTTTTCAGTCGGGCAGCATATGACATATGTTTAAGACCCTTTATCCTCTTGGTGAGGAACTTTTGGGGTCTTTCCAACTGCTGCAGGTGTCGGGTGAGATACATCCCAAATGGGGCATTGTACTCAATCATTGGCCTGATAAGAGAAGAGTACAGGGGCACAATGACCTCTCTTGATCTAGATGTGAAACCCTTCATGATAAGGTGGGCAATATAGAAGGTCTTCCTAACCACTTTGGCAATGTGAGTGTCAAATGAGAGGTTACTGTCAACCTGGGTCCCTAGGTCCCTGATTACCTCTTCCAGATTAATGGATTACCACCTATGTGGTAATTTGTCGGTACCTTGTTTTTCCCAAACGGTATGACTATACATTTTTTGGCGTTCAGCTTAAGGCCATGGCTCTGGCACCAATTATCCGTTTCTATGAGGCCTCTCTGAAGGATGTTTGTGTCCGCTGGAGTATCAATTATGGCACCCAGTTTGCAGTAATCTGCGAACTTTGTCAGCCACAATCCTCCTATGTTTGCCTGTACCTCGGAAAAATAAATGCCGAACAAGAGGGGTCCCAGGACTGAGTCCTGTGGGACACCACTTGTGACTGGCTTAGAGTCTGACATAGCTCCAACAACTCTGACCCTGTGGGTTCTGTCCTTGAGCCAGTTTGCAACCCATCTTGTGACATATGGGTTTACATTTAAGCTGGTGAGTTTGTCTATGATGCCCGAGTGGGGTATTGTGTCAAAGGCTTTTGCAAGGTCAAGGTAGGCTGTGTGAACTGCCTTACCCTCATCAATGGCCTTAGTGACTGTTTCAAAAAAGTCGACCAAGTTCAAAAGGCAGGATCTGCCCTTGACAAAGCCAAATTGGGTAGGATCCAATGTTTGTAGGTCCCCAATGTCTTTGTTTATGAGTTCCATAATGATCCTCTCCATAGCTTTGCAGACCAGGCTCGTCAAGCTTATGGGGCGGTAATTTCCAGGGTCTGTAGAAGCACCGCCTTTGTGAAGTGGGACCACTGTTGCCGTACGCCACTCTCTGGGTACGTATCGTGTAGTAAGGCTAAGATTAAACAGCAGCCTTATGTGTGGGTTTAGTTCCTCTTGGAGTTCATGTAGCACACAGTCCGGGACACCATCCGGTCCCATTGATGCTCTGGTTTTAGCTTTAGAGAGGGCGGCTCTCACCTGGGCATCTGAGATGTTAGGGAGGCTACACTCTGCTGGGATAGTTATTTCTCCTTTTGGGAGGGAGGGGGAGGAGAAATTTGCACTGAACCTGTCTGCCAGAATGTTGGCAATGTTAGTGGGTTCAGTGTATTTTGTGTCATTTTGGACTAACTCTGAGCATATCTGGGAGTTTCCACCCAGGTTTCTAACATAGCTAAAGAAGGCCTTGTGATTGTCTTTTGTGTCTTTTGCGATTTTTCTCTCAAAGTTGGCCTTGGATGATTTTATGAGTGATCGTAGTTTTTTGCTAGTACTGATCAGAGATGCCTTCCCTTTTAGGGATTTTGCTCTGTCATGTAGTAGCTTCCTCCTCCTGTTGTAAAGTTTGTTTATGGCTGAGGTCCACCAGACCGGGTGCCTGCCTTTGGGGGAATGGGTCTTGGTTTTATTTGGGATTGCATGATCCATGCATTCTTGAAGGTGCCCATAAAAGGCATTTGCAAAGGATTCAGCAGTGTGGGTTGTGGTTTCCACTGGCCCAGGGGCCTTGAAAGATACCACTTCAGTCTTAAGAAGTGTGAAGTTTGCTTTTGAGAAGTTCTTCACTGTGGTCTTTGTGCAGGGGTGGGGGCGGGATGTGGATTTCCAGTGAGATTAATTTATGGTCTGATCTTACCAAAGAGGGATGTACTTCCGGTGTGGAGCATTTTGTCCCCATGTTTGTGATGATCAGGTCTAGTATATTGTCTCCTCTGGTGGGAATGGTGACTAGTTGTTCCATTGCATTTGAGTTTATGAATTCTAGGAACCTTTGGGCTAGGATGTTGGGGCTTGAGTAATGTTCCCAGTCTATGTTTGGGTAGTTGAAGTCTCCCAAAATGATGGTATTTGGAGAGATATTCATACTCTCCAGTGTCTTCAGGAAGGCTGTGTGGGGTTCCTGAGTTTGAGATGGTGGTCTGTAGCATGCTACAAACTGTAAGGCAGTTTTGCCTATGGTTAGTTGCACCTGGATAGTCTCTGATGCTTCGTGCGTTGCCACTAACCTGGAAGTGTGGGTATCTTTGATGAAAATGGATACTCCCCCTCCTTTTGTGGTTCGGTCCAAGTTTTGGGGCCGAAAAGCATGATATGAGGTAAAACCTGATAGTGCTGGGGTGCTCTCAGGAGCCTTGAACCAGGTTTCAGTCACTGCACAGACATCGATGTTTTCCATACTGAGGAGGGCTTCGAGGGTGTGCATCTTGAGGTTTAGACTTCTGGCATTGAGCAGCATTACCCTTAGTTTTTTTCCACTTGTGTTTTCTAGGGAGGTAGGTTTGTCATTTGAGCCTTGCCAAAAAAAGGCACTATGGGGGTGGCAAGAGCCTTGGCCAATATCCGGAAGCCCAGGGGTGACAGGTGCAAGCCATCCCTTGCGAAGCAGCTTGGCTTGTCAAGCATGTCATCCCAAGCAGACAGACACTGGATCCCCTTAGAATGACACCAGTAATTAAGCCATTTGTTAAAACTGATCATTTTGTCTTTGTACTGTGGCACCATTCTTGGTGAGGGTAAGATGCTGCTCAGGGTCAGGGTCATACCGGCCTGGGCTACATAATCAGAGAGCTCCTCTATGTCTCTTTTCATGTAGTCCAGGGAGGTACATCTCAGGTCGTTCACACTGGCATGTACAATGACTGAGTCATATTTGTACTTGCTGTGGAATGACCTGAGTGCTTGTGTTATGTGGCGGATTCTAGCTCCCGACAGGCAGCTTACTGTGACCCTCTCCTTGTTCAGTCTGGTGAGCAGGACGTCAGTGTGCCTGACTATGGAGTCACCTATTACAAGAGTGTCTGGCATGTTTTTTGGCCTTAAGGGCTGTGACTGTTTAGCACACTGACTTTGTGAACTATGTGTTGCATGTGCTATGTCTTGAGGTGGTGGTTGCTTGGGTGTCTGCTTTGGAGGCCTCTGTTGTTTTGGTAGATTTTTAATCAGCGCCTCTGAGTATGTTTTTGTGTGTTTATGTGTTTGGTTTGCAGTTGTGATAGTTCTATGTGAGACTGGGTTTGTGGTGTGCGTGGTTACCTTCTCCTCCTCACTGGTCTTGCCAGTACTGAATTGAGAGAGCTCAGCCTCCAGTTTGGCTATATAGTTGCATCTCTCGCATATATTTGTATTTGTTGGGAGGAGGAGAGGGTTGTCTGTGTACATGAGGCAATTGTAACATTGCCTCAAGATTCCCAGATTCACCAGCTGAACAGGAGAGGACGCCAGCAACTGACCCTTCGACATGTTAGAAATAGTGAAAAAGATTGCTGTGTAACTGAGTCAGAAAGGACCTATAGGGAAAAGGGTACTCAACAGAATTTAGGTGAATGAAGTACTTTCGTTTGTTTAAGAGTGCTTTACCTGTATATAAAATGCTTTAGGAGCAAGTGCTGAGCTTTTCAGATAGAGTATAGGCTGTTTAGATTGCAAGTAGAACAGTTCTAAGGGAAAAATTGAAGAGCAGACTTGGCGGAGCCACAAAAACTTTAACCTTGTTTAACCAGTGCTGCCCTATGCGCACGACCGCACAAAGCCATGCAAACGCGGATTTTAAGCAGTCAACTACATAAGAGCTGGAAGTCTGTGAAAAGGGCTGCTCTGGGGACAGTTCCACGTTTAGACAGCTGCTGTATATTATAGAAAAGATGTAACAGATTATGGATCCCTTGTCTTTTGGAGGACAGAGCCCTGCTAAGTATGACTGACCAGATCATTAATGTCCATTCATCTGGACAGGACATCTTGTCAAGAATCTTGATTTTTCTGGACGTAAGTGAAATTGGTCTATAATTTAGGTCCAACTGATCCTTGCCTTCTTTAGGAAAGGTTAGAATTTCTGTTAGGCAGTGCACTACCACTTGTGATTATAAATAAGATCAGTGAACAGTAAATAACTGGTTTTGGAGTAATCCTTGAATTTAGAAGAGTTAAGTTTTCCTTGATATGATCACAGTAAGACTGTCACATTTGACTAGAGAGAGAGAGAGTGACAAGTGAGGTGTTGCAATCAGGAGAAATATTGATTATGATAAGATCAAGCTGATTATTACCCCTAGTTGGTAGGAGGACAATTTGGTTGAGTGTGTTGATGTTTACAAACTCCATAAATTCATGTATAAGATGCTTTGTGTACTAATGAACTGCTTTGTATGATGCCAACATTAACTTTTTATTGAGTATTTTGATTATAATGTAATGTCAGTTTTCAGTTACAAAATGGAATCTGTTACAGTCAGATTAGTTTTTCTCTTCAACAGGATGACCAAGGCTGGCACAGATGGTTAGAATAGCTGAACATAAGGTCAATACATTACTACTCCTCACTAATGAAGTACTTCATTACCATGTAACTGATAATCTAGCAAGCAAAGAGGTGATAGAATCAGCAAGGTTTCAAGCTATACACACTTATAGATTTTCAGCTTGGTGACCTTTTCATTTCAGAAATATATACTATTGTCTGCTTGAAGATTCTGTTACACTCCAGCCTGTTACAATCCACAGTGTCATTAGAAGAACAATAATGCAATTAATAATTACAAACAGTGGCAGATTATAATAGCGTAATGTAAGAAGCTACTGGGGCCCCAGAGGTCTGAGTACTTTTGTTTCAAATTATCAAAATCAAAATATTTTTCCAGTTTTTTTTTTTTTTTTTTGAAAAGCACATTTGTTAGTGCTTCCATTGTTTCATTTCTCTCAGTTCTGCACATGATTTCTTCATCTAAGTGAATAGTATTCCTGAGAAAACAATGATGACTACTGCCCTGCCTACACCCACCCTCTCCTGTAGCTGATTGGATGGCAATTAAAAAAAATGCTACTTTCAGGCACACCTATGAAGATATACAATGAATGCCACATAAATGCTGGGTATGAGAAATAGGAATGTAGCATTTACTAACTGGGAAAAAGAAGATATGTGGTCTGTTTTTCTTTATAAATTAAAGATTGCTTTGCTGGTTTCCTTTTTCCAGCTCAGCTTCTTTACCTTTCTTGAGGAACTTGAAATGTCACTGTGACCAATTCCACATAGCAGCAGCTTTAAGTATAATTTTTTAAAGGTTTGTAGAGCTCTCAACTGTCCCTAATTGCAGCTTATATTTCTGGTCCATTCCTCATAAAAACTGTGT
Source organism: Protopterus annectens (assembly GCF_019279795.1). Classification (NCBI taxonomy): domain Eukaryota; kingdom Metazoa; phylum Chordata; order Ceratodontiformes; family Protopteridae; genus Protopterus; species Protopterus annectens. Next base: position 1,328,352,647 of record NC_056744.1, read on the forward strand.
TTTTTCTGGCAAACTGAGGCTTGCAGTTATGGAATAGTGACAGACATATGAGTTTTAGATTTCATACCTTCCAGAAAATGCATAATAATGCAAAAGCTGTTATTCATATAGTTACTTTCAAACCACATAAGAGCCATATATAAAAATCTGTCCTTAATTTAAGACCTTTGTTCTTCATTCTATTATCTTTTATCCTTGCACTGAGAGATTGAGAACATTATATTTTTTATTACAAACAGATAAGTTATAAAAAAGCAAAGTGGCTGCAAATGATGTGTTGCAGTTGGGATTATTTGTAGATGAGAGTAATTTACGCTCTTTTAAATTGTTCAGTTTAAGCAATTTGGATTTGTGGGACTAGTGTGCATTTGAGTGAAATAATTTGGTAAAATCATTTACCATGGGCTCAGAAAATGTGTGTTAATACAAAAAGTGCTTGCTGCTCATCAACTTCCTAGGTAGATAAGGTCTCTCTCTCTCTATATATATATATATATATATGTATATATATATATATATATATATATATATATATATATATATATATATATATATATATATATGTATATATATATATATACACACACACACACACACACACACACACACACACACACACACACACACACACACAAATTTTCACTGAATTTGGAGCCCATTTCCTTATTTTTTGGCTCTGTCCCTAAATGTTGTAGTAAGAGATTGAATAGTTTAGTTTTTTGTAATCATAACTCAGATGGGATGTAAAAAGCAAAATGGCTATAGCTAGAGAATAGTAGTGAGGGGTGTTTGGGGATGAAAACACCTTATCTTCTTGCATTTTTTTTTCATTTTAAGCTGTCTGAGTTTACAGGAGTAGTGCACATTCATGTGAAATAAGTTATAAAAATAATTTAATGTGGTTACTGTTTACATGACCTTGCAGATTTTTTCTCATACTTTTTGTCTGTTTCTCATAAAAGTGTATTGTTTTCTGGCAAATCTCTGAGGATTGTAGTCATTAAATAATGGCAAACATTTGAATTTCAGGCATCATATCCTTAAGAAAATTATTGCCAATGGAAAAGCTATCAAAAAGAACCTATGTTCTTGTTTTTTTTTTCAGTTTAAACAGTATAGCTTTGCAGGACTAATGCACATTTGGGTGAAGTAAGTTGTAATAAATCACTGTGGCTACTTTGTAAAATAAACTTGACCATTATTACTGTTCCCACAATTATTAATTATTTTTACTATACTCAGATATCTGAGGTGCTTACAAGTCAACAACAGAACTAATAATTGCTGGTATAAGAATTCTCAGCAAATGAAAATGACTCTCCCTGCTATCATGATCAAGCTCAACAGTCATTAGACTATCGGTGCAGGATTAGTGTGCATTTATACAAAGCAAGTTATATTATTTTACTATGGACATTTTTTATCACAACTGAACATATTATGTGTACACAGCAAAATGGTATAAAATTGGGTAATCATTTAAAATGTTAGGACCGCTAGAGTGATTCCCAAAATAAAGAGACTGAATGGACAAAAAATGGAGATGCATACTTTAAGACTAAGATAACCATTTCCAATGATATTCCCTTTGCTTTGATCTCAGAGCTGGTATATATAAGTTATAGGAAGCTTGCCTTTTCAAACTGGAGGGCTTGCTCCCCTCTAAAAAAGAAGTTTAAAGGAGTAGAGTGATTTTAAGATTCACTCTTCTCCAGGATTTGCATTTTTTTTGGCTTTTTAGCATGCTTTCAATAAGGAGCCATACAAATGCATGTTATTGATACTAGAAGATTATAATGGCAGCAGTTAAAGTGTTTCTTATAGCAGAACTATTCTTAAATGGGTAATTATGTTTTTATTGGTTAGTACATTTTGTTTAACTTCTGGTTGGAAAAATGATCAGGACTACTTAAATATAAATCTGTAAAGTAAATCAAGCAGGAAAATTCAAAAGAATGTGCACATTTGTGGGTGGTAAAAATGTATTTTCTGGGGGTATGGTTTGAAAACGACCCAGAATTCCAAAGTATACTCAATGCACCACTGACTTAGTAATAAGAAGGATGAGAAAGTCAGAAAAGTGGTTATCCATTTCCCACTGATGTAACATTTAGTCTTGTTCCTGGCAGACATATTACTAATGACATGGCGATTCTGCCAGAGCATCAAACATACTTCTATGAATATTATCATGAAGGCCATGGAAGCCAGTGGTTGACAAAAAAGGTGCAGTTTTTATCATCACCATTATCATCATGATCAGTCCTGTTTTTTTTTCCATTTTTGTGTGGGAACTGGATGTCGCATAAGCTGATGCCACCTATCTTGATTTAGTGCAAGTACCTTATCTTCTTAGATCTTCTTTGAAATACTGTCTCTATCCATTGCATCCTCTCTTGCCTTCTTCCTCTTTTTATTCTAAATCTGCTTTAATAACTCACTTTCTACTATCATGTACATAGGATTGAACCACTGTCATTTATTCTCCTTGATTTAAAATTGCACTTTGAGCTATTTTGACATTAGCTGTACTATCCTAATTTCTTTTACTCTCTCACACAGAGTGTATTCAATTACCCATCTCAAACACGTCATCTGTACCGCCTCAAAATTCCACACCTGCTCTTCGTTCAGTAACCAGGATTTTGTGTCATGCAAAAGCAGAGCTGTAGCTAGATAAATTGCCACCATAAGCATTCTCCAGAGTGGCACCTTAAAAATTAATATGAGTACAAAAACGTTCCTTCTGAAATTCTAAAACTTTAGCAAAGAGCTTAAAGATTGGGATGCAGTCAATCTGCAGACAGCCATTTTTGACTGCTTGGAGACCAAATAATTTGTTGAGCTTTCCCTTTAATGCACTGTCATGTGACACCAAAGTAGGTATATATAATTTTGTGGTATGGCAAGGCTCCTACATTGGGAGTCTGAGCTTCTCATCTCCCATTTTACTTTATGTTTCTTTGTCCAACCATTCATCAGTGACTTTCTGCAGCATTTTGTGTAGTGTGATTGACATTTGAGAGCTCTGTACCACCTGCAGTTATGACTATCCTCTTTGTTCTTGTATGTGGATACAAGAATTAATATTCTCCATTCATCTGGACCATTCCTCAGTCTTGATACCTTGATGAGTACTCTTAGGAGTTATTTCTCTCCTAACTCAAAAACTATCATAATCATTTCTGCTGTGACCCCATCTAGCTTGCCACTTTCTCTGACTTTATTTTCTTTAGAGCCCGTCTACCTCCTTCATCATATGCTGTTCATGTGGAAATACATCTCAAGTATGGTTCTTCATTCAGAAGCTTCTTAAAGTATTGCTTCCATCTACCCTTGATGTAGTTTGAAATGATTGTTGTTGGCATTCCTCATCAACGTTGTCTGCCATCCATATTTTTTTATCTTTCTGTCACAGCCTTGCAACTTTATAGCCACTTTGTCCATTCTGCTGAATCACTTTTGAGAAGCTGTAGAGGTTCTTTGATGCCTTGCTCCTGGCCATTAGGACTGCTCTCTTAATCTCTTTGTTAATTAACTGGCATCCATTCTTAAACATGTCTATCTTTTCTGTTTTCTGTCTTTTGATAACTTTCAGGGCTTCTGCATTCCACCACCTGCTTCCTTTATGCACCCTGTTTCAACATTTGTCTTACTAAAAATCTGTTGAATTATCTTCTTGCATGCTGTTTTAAGACATTCACACTCTTCTTCAGCTCCACCTTTTACATCTTCTTCCTGAGTTCTTTTCCATTAGCCTCTCTGCTTTAGATCAAAGAATCCTTCAGTCTTCAGCCTAGTTTTTTTGGATTTTTTTAAAACAACGTTGACCACTAATTTTAGCTGATTGTGATCAGTTGTATTTTATGCTGAAGGCAGACAATGTCACTAGGGATGACTTTGCAGTCTCTGATTTCACACTGATGGCCTTAATTCTATCTGATTTGCATGTTGACCACTCTTCTGTGTGGTCTTAGAACTGTCCCTCTTGGTGAACAAGTAATCAGCCATCATTAAGTTATTTTCCACAAAGATGTCCAGAATGTCATCTCCTTCATTACTCATGTTGCTCCAAGATCATGAATCCATGCAATCCTTATATCCTGTTATAGGTTATATGTCTACAGAAATATAATTATGAAGTTATGTTATGTCAATACTTGTCCATAAAAGTAATACTTCAATATTAATATTTGGATAAACTGAATTTAAAGCAGGTTTAGGAAACATATTAAATTAATAGCAGGTCAGTAAGTAGTTATAGCCTTGCAGACATATTTTGCTTTAGAGCACTGTAACTTTTAATATGATTTTACTTTGAACAGTATTTCACTGGCATTCACATTCATTTGTCAGCTGCAGTAGATAATGCTTTTTATAAAAAAAAATCCTCATTTTTTTTTGCAACTGTGCAAGGAAAATTTGTAAGCACAGTAGATGTGAATGTTGTATTCATAGTTTGTGCTGCTGTGTGGCACAGTGAATTGCAGGTCAGATGCTGCAAGGAATTAGAAATTGCCAATAATCTGCATTTGCTACAACAGGCATAGTGTCAAAACTGACCTCATACTCAACCCTTATAACAGTTCTATCATTACACCCAACCAATTTTGTCTTATGCAAAAGACTATTTCATCTTCAGACCTAACACCACTATTACAGCTTGGAATAAAAAGCCACGTACCTTAAAATATTTAGTGATTTTAGTTAGTTGGAATAAAAAACAGGCACCTTAAAAAATTCAACAATTTTAGCAAGTAATCCAAACTCCACGAGAACAGCAGCAGTAGTAACCATACTACTCCTAACTTGGACAGGCTAGAAACAAGGATGTTTAGTGCTAAGACAAATGAGAGGTGAAAGGGCAAGGGACAGTCTGAATGGATACTAGTTGCATATGTTTCAAAGTAGAGTCTTTGCTCTTAACAATATTTACTAGTTAGGTTTAATCACTGACTTAAGCAACAGATTGCAGTGGTGAAGCCTGTATGTCCCTTTTTACTCACTCACTTGATAGTGTAGTTCAAAAATATAGCATGCCAACCCAGATTTTTTTTAATAGAAAATGTATTAAAAAAAAGTTTTAAGACCTTTTTTGAAATAACTAAATTTTATGGAGTTCATCTATTTAGCAATTGGAAGAAAGAATGAAGAGTATGATTTGGTAACAAGCTACTTCCTGTGGTACAGGGTTTGATTCCATCAGCCTTCATTTGCTATTTGTATGACTTTGAGCAAGTCATTTTAACCAGAAAGTGCTTTTGAGCAATTGAGAACTTCGGCTAGGCTTATTAATAGTCTCCTGGTCTGCATGCCTAACAGCTATTTAAGAATATGTGAACCTTTCACTTGTTATTCTTGGCTGCAGAGTATACTGCTTGCAGTCTTGGAAATGTGCACATCAGTGACTTTCTGAAGCCTATGTACCCTACATTGTTTTCTTTAGGTTCAGTTTGTTCTTTTATAAAACTTCATTTATATATTTTAAACACAATTACAATTATACACTCCACTACAAGTTAAATTTGTATTTGTTTGCATGTCATGGAGTCTCCCTAACCTGCATTTAGTTTCTTGTATGTTGCTTCTTCCTTGCAGGAATTTGCATATATTTTAGATCAATATAGAGTTATGAATCAACAGGATGTTAGAATTAGGAAAATTCTCCCCCTGTCACTGTATAAAAACACGATTCTCACCCTATTTTTCTTATGCTAAAATTCCCATTTAGAAAATGCATTACTTCTAGACATATAGTTAGTTCAGTGCCCATCAGTGGTACCTTCTCTGTGGTGTCTACTCATTCTCCCTCTGTCTGTGTAGGTATTATAGGGTCACCTAGTTTTCTTTTATATCTCAAAGATTTGCAGTGGGTGAATTTTATTTCTCCCAAATTCCTAAAGTGTGTATCTCTGTGTGTGTGTGTGTGTGTGTGTGTGTGTGTGTGTGTGTGTGTGTGTGTGTGTGTGTGTGTGTGTGTGCGTGTGTGTGTGTGTGTCCTGCCAATGGCATAAGAAAAGATGCACAACAGGTAAAAAACAACATTTAATATCATGTCCACAGTAACGCACAGCACAACCGCAGGACATGTGTGCGGAAACTGTAACATAAAGAAATAATATAAAAATGTCATAAAATCGCAAAGTAATAGAAATCAGGTTTACAGCATAATACACAATGGTAGGCATGGAACACCACAACCAAGGTGCAAGGGTTGCTAAGGGCCTGCGATAGTGTCTGGCGCAGTAACTATGAATTAGTAGTCAATGCCATGCAAATGAGGCAGATAATACTGAATCGCAAATGTCCCGCTGGATGAAGGTTGTACCATACGGCGCAGCGGTATAACACTGAGGAGTGGCTCAGAGGAGATACATGACATCAGCAGAGGGGTGTGCCACCATAGCAGTAAGCACATTGGAGCAATGCAAATCTGGTCTGTCCATTGCTAAGCAAAGCTACAGGACAGGGGTGGGGAGGAAGGTATAGAATTGTTTAGATGAGATCAAACATGGTGCCCAAAAGCGCATGTGTACGGGGATGAAAACGTGCCCAAAACCCAGTAATTGGATGCATGCGCCATGAACAATAGCACAAACAGGAAGGTCATGGGAAGAAAAGAAGGAAATGCTGAAGTAGGGTAATTGGAGTACTAATGAGCAATCAACACCAATCAACTCACGATGGCGAATCAACGTCAGCTGACAAGTCTGCTTGCAGAAACCTGCAAAACAGGATAGGGGAGGAATTGGAATGCAAAGAAAGGAGGGGAGGTATTGGATTGCAAAGATAGGAGACTTGACACAGCAGAGCAAAGCAAACTGACAGCAGACCAGCAGTAGCACACATAACGCAAGATACGCCAGGTCCAGGAAAGTACAAATGAAAGTAGGCTGCTGGATGCATGCCAGAAAATGGTAGGTGCAATGTGCAGAAATGTAAAGGGAAGGTCAAGAGGTAATCCACGGCAGCCAAATGTAATTCAACACCAAAGGCACCACAATAGTAGTTCCGGCAGTAAAACACATAAGATACCCTGTAGCTACGATCGTACATACACACCCTATGACATCATCGGTGTTCACAGAACAATAGTATGAAGTGTGAAAGCACCCTGCACACACCTGTGTATTCCCACACACTGCACCATAGGTGTAAACACACGGAGAACTTTTAAAATGTACGTGTTGGGAGCTGCCATAGCTGTGATTCATCAGCATGTGTTAGAGACTGACGGTGTTGTGGAGGATGATGCTGACAACCACCGCAGGCCTCGGAGGAGAAGGAGAGTGTTCAGACCAAGGGTAACCTACCAGGGGCTACATGACCTGGAGATAGTAGAGCATTACAGGGTGGACAGGGACATCTTACAACAAATAGTGGAGCTGTGCCGGCCATGCCTGAGAACCAGAAACAACAGAGGGGAACCCATCCCTGTGGACATGAAGGTATGTGTAAGCCTGTAAATACTGGCCACAGGTACCTTTTAAAGGCCAACTGGAGATATAATGGGGATCTCACAGGCATCAGCATCCAGGGTACTACACCAGTTCCTGGATGCCACGTTACCACATGCCAATGAGCAGATATACTTCCCCAGAACTCAGGAGGAGTTGGCCAGCAATATGCGCCACTTCCACCATGTGGCACACTACCCGGAGGTACTGGGTGTGATAGACTGCATGCACATACAAATCAAGTCACCACCCGGTGAGCATGGTAGGCCCTACATAAACTGCAAGGGATTCCACTCCATCAACTGCCAGGTCGTGTGCAATGCCCAGGGCATTATCATGGATGTGTGTGCTGGCAGCCCTGGAAGCTACCATGACTCCCATATCTGGCATGCCTCACAGCTGTATCAGGTATTTGTCAGGGGGACATCCCACATGGCCATCTTGTGGGGGATGCTGGCTATGCACTGGAGCCATGGATGATGACTGCCATCAGAAATGTGCACACACCCATGCAAGAACATCATAATGAGGCACACGCACAAACCAGAATCATCATAGAGCATGTGTTTGGGATGCTAAAATCACAGTTCCGGTGCTTGGATACATCTGGTGGAGCCTTGCAGTACTCTCCAGGCACGTGTGCCCACATCATCATAGTATGTGCCATGCTACATAATATGGTCCTGCAGAAGCAGCTGCAGCAGGGACAAAATGGTGAAGGCCCTCATAGCCCACTGCAATTGCCAAAGCCATTACAGGCACAGAGGGATTCAGACCATGAACACACTGTGCCAGCCCCAGTAGGCAGACGGAGGCGTGCCCAATATGCCTACACCTTGGCAAAGAGGGAACGTATAGCACATACTCTGACAGTGTAGGCCCCTACGGACTGACACCTCTCCACCTGCACACACAGTAAAATGGATGGCACACAAACATGACCACCTGTAAATTGTAATGTATAGGTGGCTCAATGTGTGACTCCTACATAGGCAGCTCTCAAACATTGTACACACAACAGCTAGTGGAACACGGAATGTCAACACCTGAACAGTACATGAGCCTTACAGCATATGGTGGTGCTGTGTGCCTGTCACATTCCCCGCCAGATATATATATATATATATATATATATATATATATATATATATATATATATATATATATATATATATATATATATATATATATATATATATATATATATATATATATATGTACACATATGCATATATATAATACAGATAGAAAGGGCAATAGAGTGATATATGTTGATATAGATGGATTCAGCGATATCTGCAAATATATATAGATAGGTCAACGACATTCATAACACCTTGGAGGTACAAATAAATAGGATACCGCCAACTATGGAATGTGTAACATACCGACATGCGTAGCCATGAGGCTGAAAGACTGATAGAACACAGTATCGGAACAGTACAGCCGCGAGTAATAGTATGATGATATGAAGGGACATTTAGTCACTGCTGCCGGTGTTGCGGTCCACGTAGGTACTGTGTTCAACTGTGTTTGTGAGTGCCGTAGTCTGTGTATGTATGTGTTGAGGGTGCCGTGTGCATCTCCGTGTTACTGTAATGTGTGTATGTGTCTGCAACATGTGTCTGTTAGTCCCAAGTCAGAGGTAGATCAGTACGGTAGGTGTGGGTATAGCTAGCTGTAGGCATACAGTTACCACCTGTCCCACAGTAGGAGGGACAGTCCCACCCTGGGCAGGCGTGTCCTGACATAAAACAGTACAAAGGGCAAATGTCCGAGATTATAGGACATTAATATGTCCCATATATAATGTAATAGTCGTATTTAATAGTTATGCCTGTATGTAAGAAACGTAAATGTTACATGCAATATGATAAGTAGCCAAAGTCCCACAACAATAGGTATGTATTGAGGATAAAAGTATGTGCTAACCTGTGTACTGACCATGGCTACGTGTTGGCCTGTAAACACCGGTGTGTGTCCCGCAAGTGTCCAACAATGACCATATGAAAAGGTGGCAACCAATGGCAAACAGGTTCTTTTACCAACACAACCACAATGACTGCAAATATCTGGAACAGAAATACAAGGGATAGCTGTCACTTACACATATCCCTTGATATATCGCTGCAAATCCGGAGGTATATAAGTAGCAAGCTCACCTGCAGACGATATAGAAACCAATTAACAACGGCCCAATGTACAATCCCGTAACATAAGTCTACTAACTGTTATCTCTCTAATTAGGGACGGAGCCCACACACATATATATGGAATATGTAGAAATGCAAGCCCCACAAACCTGTATATGCTACGTACACCCACTGACATCCCCCACACTAGAAACTAAAGCAATACAGACTGTAATAGCAGCACAAACATCCAGTCAGTCAATTCCATCTGCAGAAACCTCAACATACCGTGTGAGAGACACAATTAAAGGCATCATGCAAAATTGCAGGCGTTGTATAATGGAACAAACAGCCATGTTACAGGTTTTGTTTGCAATAGTCCATTATCAGACGTTGGGATGACAGGTACACCCACATGTTGAACCACATACTCTAGCTGTCACACACAATCCACGGGGGACATGAATCCAAAGTATACTTGTCTCCATGCATAGCAGTTGCAATTATACATAACAAAACACAATACAGACCGTCTCCCCGAAGGTAGGTCAAATAGGCAACGCCCAAGTGGAGAATTCAATTATACCCCACTGTTGCCGTGTAATTGGCGAATGGAGTAGCTGAACAGCTGATATGCAAGTAATTAGTCACTCAGGAACACCAATTGGTGGGATGAAACCACATGTTACAGGTATCGACGTCTATAAGGATGACTTGCCAGACATTCAAACTGTATGCTCATACCGAATACCAGTTGAAACACTGTGAGAGAGATAGAGACGAAACTCCGTAATGATAACAAGGTATGTAGAACACCCGATATGTAAGGTTATGTATAGCATGATCTGTATTAATTAGTTTTATTGTATGTATAGCCTGGTTTGCATTAATTAAACGTGTCCGGAATGCATAAAGTGGGAACAGGTATTTATGTAGTGATGTCTTGCTGAGCATACCAACGCTTGTAGAAACTGTGCGTCCAGCAGTGGGCCACAAGGTACACATCACAGACACCACAAGGGATGCTACATGAGGGCGTTAAACAGAACAATTTCATACAACCCGCCGTCAGTGGTAGGGTATGTCCAATAAGTACGTGCCATAGCAGGGGATAGTATATGTTGATATACTGTCACAGCACGCATGTGTATGGGCATATAACGTCAATGACATATCTAAGGTGGTCCCGCTGTGCAAGTATGCTTTGCATTATGGGATACTATGTGAAAATGTGTAATGTATAGTATTGTAGGTAGATATGACAGATATTCTACACAGCATAACAGCCATATCATGCATACCAAAGGTATCGACTATTGCCATGTACAATAACAGGATACATATGGCTTGTAGGCATGGGACATTGTAATAGCATGATAGCTAATCTAAATGGAAGGGCTACCAAGTAACCATGCACAAAGGACATGTAATAGCTTCACAGGTGCATAGTGGGGTACTATGCAGTCTGGCAAGTCCATGTGTAAGCACAACTCCAGTGTTCACACCAGTGGCACCTCTCTAGGGTAGTGTCCTGTGAACAGCAGAGCCATGTGTCACCTGCACCTCTGCACAGTACAGCCACTGCAGTGATCCCAGGCCTACATGTGTCCCTAAACCACCAAGAGAGGTATCACATGAACAGTGCTACTGAGTGTCCCTGAGTGATGTACATAGGACTGATGTTCCAAAGCATGGTGAGTGTCCAGTTTGGGAATGTAACCCTCAAGCACATCCCACTCATGGTGGCGTGTGTGCACATATCCATGAGCATGTTGCTCACAGTGGCTTTTGCTTATGTCGCGTATGAGGAGTATATCCATTAATAATGTTGTGGACATGGGCCCTGTCTGATCAGCAGAGGTCACCCCTGAGTATGTAGTATGCAAATGTGTACAGATGTGGTGTCCGTAGTGCAGCCGCATATTTAAACTGTCGGAGCTCAGTAAACGTCATGGCGTGTTAATGTTGTGGTATGTAAAGCTGTAGCTGTTGTGTAAGGTACAGCCTAAATGGGGTGGTGTACCCTTGAATGTGTGTAGAAGTCTTGAGTTCAGAGGTACAATGGGTGCCTATGGGCCACACCCAGTACAGATAAGTGTGTCCACATAGAAGGATATCCATGCCACAGTGACAATACGGTAACCACAGGAGTGGGTGTGACATATGTGTGTACTGCAAACATGTACAATGTGATATGTATGTAGGGGACTACCACCCATGTGATAGTCAGTGGGTGAATGGTGTAATGCAAGGGTGATTTTCATGCACCTTGTGTCATGCAGCTTGATGCCATGATAGTCATATCAGGTATCTGTCACAGTGACACCCGTATGGATGGAGTCAGAATCAGCTGGTGGAGCAATCATGGCACTTTGTATGCAGGGGGTTGTAAAGCTAGGCAGGGAAAGTCCCCTGTGCTAGCCTGTACCACAGAGAAGCATATACTGAACATGAGGGGCCCTATGACTGAGGACTGTGGTATGCCAAATGTACCTGACATGTAGTAGGTACTATGGTATGCTGGCCTCACTGTGTGTGTCCTGTCCATGAGCCACATTGCATAACATCCTGAGACATAGGGTACGATGTGCAGGTGTATGTGTATGTTGTCAATACCAGAATGGAGAATGGTGCTGAAAGGCAATACGAGGACAATGTAGGATGTGTGGACTCCCGTACCATCAGCAACTGCCCTGGTAACTGTATGAAAGGAGTCCACCAGGTGTAGGGGCCATGCTCTGGCTCTAACAAGCCCAACCCGGGTGGCATCAAAGGACGGGAGCCCAACAATGTCTCTGTGAATGACGTCCTTAGTGATGTGCCCCATAGCCATGCAGAACAGTCCAGTCAGGTGTGTAGGACTATAGTCCCACTCATGCATTGTGGTGCCACCTGTGTGTAGTGTGATAAATGCTGCTGTGTGCCATTCAGAGTCTACAATGTCTGAAACAAGGCTATTACAGAATATGGTGACCTAGTGGGGAGACATGTCATTCAGAGGTTTGTGGACATCAAAGCCTGGGACATTGGAAGGTGACATGGGGCCAGTGTCCCAGGACATATAGAGTGCAGGTTAGTACTGTGTAGGTGTGACCACAGGGACACCACAATGTTCCTGTATGGATTGTGGCCCTGTAGTGAGTGAGAGGGTGTAATGTTAGCATTGAATCCATCCTCCAGCATGTTGCCAACATCACCTGGGTATGTAATGTTCCTAAGTGACTGTTGTATGTGACAGCAGATGTGGGTGTTGCCATCGACTACTGACATACCACCATAATGCCTGGTGGTACACCCCGGAATGTGTTGCAGTAATGTTTATGTAGCTAGTCCTGGAGTATGTGATGAGAGATCCGGTGGGCCTACCAAGGCTGACCAGTGAGCTACCCCACCCATGGGAATGTACACCACTGTGCAACAGCCTACACCTGTTGTTGTACATCATATGTCCATGGAACATGACCACCAGAGTGGCGTCTGTTATCATGTGTGTACCATCATGGCTCTGTGTGGAATAGCATGATCCATGCAGTTGTGTACATGCTAATGAAGTGCACTGGGGTATGTTACAGCATTTGTATGTGCATCGTCCATCTGCACGGGTGTCATGACGTTAACAACCGCTGTCAGAAGACGTCTGTAGTAAGTGTTGTAGTACTCATGTACTGTGTATGCTGTGATGGGTGTGGTGCCGGGATGTGGCTAACAAGGTTGATTAGCATATGTTCGGAATCCACCAATGAGGGGATAACCCCAGGTGTGTAACACCAGTCACATGGTGGTAGTGTTCATGTCAAGGTTAATCTTGGTCTTGGAGGTGGTGTGTATGGGTTGATCCAGCAGAGTGGAGGTTATGACTCATGGATGTGTCGGTACATGACTGGCTATCCCAGTTAAGTGTGGGGTAGTGTCAGTCACACATCAGTAGTAGCTGTCTGAGCCCCACTGTCCAATATACCAACAAATGATGTATGTTACTCGTGGGGTATGATGTTGACTCTGTAGCCTGTTACAATGTGTATAGCAGTCCTGGACACAGTTAGTTGCACATGGAGCACCTCTGATGCATTGTGCTAAGTAACTAACCAGGATGTGTGCATAACATAGTGGGATATGGGAACCCCCTCAGCTGTGGGTGTGCCGGTCCAGGTACGTGCCTGAAAGGTATTGTCTGTCTATAACCTGTCATTGCAGGTGTGCTCTGCAGAGCCTAGAGGCAGATCCCAGTCACTGCAGAGATATTGAAGTGGTGCATTATAAGGTGTGCCTTGCCTGCGTGCCTCACAGAGGAAGATGCAAGCATTGTGTCACATGACCCCATGTCGTGCTTGCCAGTTCCCGTTCTGCCAGTGACTGTTATTAGAAACTGTGCAAGACAGGCAGTATAGAAGCAGCAAGAGCCTTACATGTGAGCTGCACTCCCAGGGCTGACGTGCAAGTCATCTGTGCCACAGCATTGTGTTTGACCAGGTCAGTCAAAGCCGACAGATACCAGATGCCTGTGGAATGACAATAGGAGCATAGGCAACTGTTGAAGTGATACAGTCGGTCGTTGTACAGTGGTATCGTGTCTGGACGAATGCATAATGCTCCCCAGGGCTTGGCCCACACCCTCAGGGCTATAAGACTGGTGAGCTATTGCATGTCCCTTCACACGTAGTCTGTGAAGTGGCATCTCAGGGCAGTCACACTAACATGGAGAATGACAGTCACATCGTACTTGGTGAGGTGTTGCATGGGTGCATAGGTTATGTTGCAGAACCAGTTACCCGACAGCAAGATGTAAGCGACTATCGCCTTGTGTAGCCTGCTGTGTGGAACTGCAGTGTGACTCTCTAAGAGTCACCTATGACTGGTGTGTTGTGAATGTTATAACTCCCTATTGGCTGTATGTGATGGGCACACAAGAGTCTATGGGCTAAAAGTTGGTGATGTTGTTTTCCATGATGGGGGCTACCTTTGGTGCCTACACAGAGTATGGAGACGTACTGCACAAGTTGTCCTCATAGGTGTGGCCTGTGGTGGAGATCATGTGAGACTATGTGATGGGTAGGGTGTGTTGCGAATGTTACACATCCCCACATGACTGTCAGGTGCAGTCAGGGTTGGTGACAGCATTACCCACAGCCATAGCTGTCAAGCTCCTGTCCCCAAAATGAGGAACATTAGCCCTCATAATGTGTGACAAATGGGCAAAACGTGGAACACTTACTACTGGCTTACTAACAGCTTCAACTAGCAAGGGCATATGATGTCTAAAATAGGCTGGTTTTATGTATAAAAAAGATATTCTAATGAATTAATATGATTCCCATCTATTTAGCCATGGCTAGCAGTTAAACAATTTCCAACAATGAATGTGTGACAGACCCTTTCAATGTGGAACCTTGAGGAATATGCACTTTTTAAGACCCCAAATGAGGTACGTTCCTCGTAATGAGGTACACTTGAGAGCTATGCCCCCAGCACGGCTGCAGAAGTGCATCCCCCACAGGCTTTAGTGTCGTATGTTGGGAGGTGAGCATTGAATGTGTACATGAGACAATTGCTCTATTGCCACATGTACAACATATCCATCATATAGACAGGCAGTAGCACTGGTACGTGACAGTTGGACATCCCTGTATATACAACCATGTCCCACCGGATATGTGCGTTACATGTGTACAACAGCTGTTGTACCATAAGCAAGCTGGGAAGTGTAGGACAGCCAGTGTACCTGTGGGAAATGGTGTGGAATGGGTGCTATATTAATCAGTAGCTCATGACATGCTCACAAGTTCTGAACAAGTGCCTAGCATGACCATACAATACAGATAGGGTGTTGGATAATATCAACCCACAAGTTGTGATGACAGTCATTATGGGTGGCACCACACTATAAACCTGCTGAGTATGGTGTGCATGTCCATGAACCATTATCACTGTAGATGTTAGCAGTACAGATGTACAAGACAGCACGGATGTTTGATTACAAATACCTTTGTATGTCACAGGAGTGTTCCACCAGTGGCCTGTTGACAGACTCACACCTACAAAAGTTGCAGGAGTGACATGTGCACATCACACCAGTGCCAGCTATAGTAGAACAGGGTTAATGTGTTCTACGCCACCCTCATTGTAGCCCATACCACACAGACAAATGTCAGGTATCTGTGTATATAAGGCTGTGAATGGCCATGACCTATGAGTATAGCTGTGTCAGTGTTGTGAACAACATACAGAATGGGCTGTGTGGGTGAGGTGTGTGACATATGTGCACAGTCTGATGGATGATGCCAGCATTGTCACCGCTAGGTGAACATCCCTGTACCCATTAACTACTACCTAGGCTGTGGTCAATATTATGGACACTGTGTAAGGGAAGGTGCTGTGCAGTGCACCCCCTGACTTGGTGACGTCTCCAGGCCCCTTAGGTAGTCATATGAGGTACCCATGTCATGTCAGGGTGCCATCCATGAGCACGGAGATCACTGGACAGGCATATACAGCACTGTGGTGACCAATATTGGATCACATACCACCTTTAAGGGGTAATGGCCATGCGTGGATGGGTGATACCAGCCTTCACAATCCTCACCTCCACTATGCAGCATGCTGTCTACCTTGCAGAAAGACATTTGCTACACCATGATGATGGACATGCTACATGTCCATATCCTGATCTGGAAGACATATGTCATGGACAGCCACCGTCCTAATACTAGGATCGCCACAGGCTGGACAGATCCCTGTGCCATATATGTGACATACTCCCACCATACCATGCAACCCTATCCATCAAAGCTGCACATGTCATCCCAGTAATACATGGTGTGATGGCCGCATGGTAGATGTATTATCAACTGACTGGATCAGTAATGTGGCACTGATGCACCTTGCGGTGGCATAATGGCTGTCTGTTACAGCTTGGAAACCATGCCCGCACATACTATGGTTGATAACCATCCCTGCGAATGACGTCTGACTAGCCATTGTCCCATGTCTATCACATGTGCAACACAGGTGATCCGTGGCAGGATGTTGAACAGTTGTACAGTGCTGTGTAGGTGTATATGGCAAAACACATGCATGTACAGGTGTCCATGCGTATGTGTGCATTGTCACTGCTCAAGTCCATTACGGCTGTGCCTGTGTTGATATGTGATATATACACAGCATCAAGGTCAACAGCATTACCGTGGACACATCCAGGCATGTGCAGATAGGTAAGAACACAAGTGCAGGCAAATAGACATGCCCACAGCAAGACAGCCTTCACATGGAGTATGAACACTGTAATGAGGTGACACACATATATGGTGATGATATCCAATGCATAATGGGTGTGACGTGTGTGACACAAACACGTCAGTCATGTCAGTGTCATGATGCTTTGCAAAGATAACTGTGCAGATGTAGTAGATGTCATAGAAATGTATGTGCAGCAGTATCTCTGTACATCTCTGAAACTGTGACCTGTCACCATCTTTATGTCTTACAGATAATGCCCCGTACATGCCTTCCAGCATACAGCCGCCAGGAGGATGATGTTCTCATCCCACAGTTCCATGAGAACTATGACTTGTTGTTCAGCCATGTGCCACAGCATGCCCAGCAGTGGGATGACCTGTGGCAGGATCTACGCAGGAGGGTGAACGATGTAGGTGGCCATAACCGCACCTACCAGCAGGTGCACAGACACTGCACGGACTTGATATGACATGCAAAACAGCGTGCCACTGCAATCACCAGGGAACAAGGTGGAACAGGTGGTGGGCCACCAACCCAGCCCCCACTCACACACACCGAGGAGCTACTGGCCAGTCTGGGGACACCCAGGAAACAGCATCCACAAACACTAGCTGCCATCGTGGAGGTGGGTGTTTCCCAACCAATGAGTCTGGAGTTGCCTGGTAAGTCAGTACTGCACATATGGCTATTATATCCCATTTAGTTGCATGTGTCACTGTACATTATGTAAAGTAACAACATATGCAAGGTATGTGGACACACATGCTGCATACTACAGTATGCTACTCTGTGTATGCACACATGTGCATACTATATGCTATTACACAGGTGAATGTGTTAACATGCACAGTGCAACCTGTGGCTGTCATACGGTCATGGATAATGTTCATACTGCTGTGTCACCCCTATACAGGTACCTCTGGCATGCTACACAGACATGAGTCCGTTGCAGGTGAGACTGTCATCAGTATCAGGCATGTTACAGTGTAGATCTATTTGCCATGTGGCCAGTTAACACTTGCACATTTGAAGTTTGTTCCAGTCACCATATACAGGTCGCATCACCCATCATTCACACAGGCCACCCATGTGCAATATATACAAACGAAATGATACACCAACTTGAAACCACAGTACTTGTCATTGTGACATGTGTGGTCAGCTGTGCATACAATGGTGGAGGTGTTCTACAATGGAGGCATATGTAGTATGCATTGGAACAACATGTGTGGTACGCACACAGTACCACACAGTGAGCTGTGATATGGGCAGCCCACAGGTGTCACCATTGTGTCATATGCCCCTGCATTGGGTGCACACATTGTGATGTGCCACCTGACATGTCCCAGACATGTAGTGTTCTGTCTGCAATGTTGTCACACTATCGCATGACATATACCCCACATACCAAACATACAACCCGTTGTCTGCATAGCCCTGTGGATTGTGAAATATCTGACATCTATGGGTGTATGTCATATGGGACAACACAGACATGTGAGATAGATGGCCATCACACACATTTGGCTAACACATGTGCACACATGGCCATGGGGGATGGCCAGAGACATGTATCCACTCAGTACATGGGATGTGTATACACCCTGTTGCACATTGTCCACACATGGTCCAATTATAGCCTTAGTTGACCGATTATACAGTTGATGTGGTACACTGGACATCCTAAAAGCCTGTGCACAGCTACTGGAGGTGTCACTGAAGTCTACCATATACGATCTGTTGAACATCACGACTGTGTCATAGCATGCAGTTATGGCTATGCAATGTGTACATATTATGCATTCTACAACAATATAGATGTCTCATGATGCCATGCAATGGCACAGTGTCTGTACTTCACACTGTATAGCAATGTAGATGGCTCACGCTACCCTCCCATGCTCATGCACATTTGCTAAACATGCATTCTATCTGTAGGGCATGCAGACAATACTGCAATGTGAAGCCCATTATGATGCTGTACATGTGTCAGGACACCATTGCGTCAGACATGTATGCATATTAATGCACATGTCAGCAGATTACATGTCAAGGTCACGTCAGCCATGTGTACTGTTATCCTGTTCTGGGCCACATGGTGTATCACGGGGATGCATGCATACTGCCATGATTGTGTGAACTGCATGGCTACTGATATGACACCTGCTTGCTGTAGTGTGCACCCCAAAGAGGTATGCTTACTAACACTATTAATGTCTGAGCTGCATGCCCTCTGCTGTATCACAGGCATGCTGCATGCCATCTGTCAAATCACATGCATGGTGTGTCTGTGTGTGTCTGTGTGTGTGTCTGTGTGTGTGTCTGTGTGTCTGTGTCTGTGTGTGTCTGTGTGTGTCTGTGTGTGTCTGTGTGTCTGTGTCTGTGTGTGTGTGTGTGTGTGTGTGTGTGTGTGTGTGTGTGTGTGTGTGTGTGTGTGTCTGTGTCTATTGTCCTTTACAGTATGTCTTTGCATTCACAGGTGATGTAGGTGCGTTACCCTCCTGCGGTCCATCTGATGTTAGTGTCCCCACAGATACTAGCAGTGATGAACATATGCATGAAGTACAGGCAGGGTTGTCAGGGGCTGAATCTGTGCTAATGGTTAACATCCCAGCTATGTCCCCCTCTTCCCTGCACACAGTTCTGCTGCCAACACATACCGCATCACCAGTGGCCATAGAGGAAGGAAAGTCAGCGTCTGTTAGCGTGGAACAGGAACGTGTGGTGGCTACAGAAGGTGTGTCTACGCACCATGGTGTCAGTGTAATGTCTGCAGATGTGCCACACAGGCATGTGGCCGGTGCTGCTCGTAGGAGGACCTCTGGCAGACATGCACCTGCAGGACAGAGCGCAGCAGCTGGTATCACCAGACACATGTTCCAGACTGTAATGGTGGCACAGGCACGTGCTGAACAGCAGAACAGAGAAGGGCAGAGGCTGCAGAGGGCTGCTGTCCATACCCTAAATGACAACATCCAGGCATTGGCAAATGCTCAACACCAGATTGCTGATGTTCTGGATAGGCGATTGGGTGACATGGTCGGAATCCTTGACCATGGCATGGCAATCCACGAGTGTGAGCTGTCTGTGCTGGAACATCTGGTAGGAGTGAGGTGTAGGCCACGTGGATGTAGGCCAGCAACACAACCTAGTGTAGGTCGATGTGAGCGTGCCACCTCACATGCCCGCTCCCATAGTGCTGGTAGCAGTAGCAGCGCAGCTGGTGCTGCGCTGTCCACACCAGGACACAGCAGGCCACATGGACGTGGCCCTGGACATTCTCAGTGGGGACACGGTTCCAGCGGACATGTGTCGTTGGACAGTAGCCACTCTGTACCTCCACCTGGTAGTGCCCGTGCAACCCCAGGCAGGCAGAGGTCACTTGGCTGTGGACGGACACAGTGAGCTGTACAATATGGTCTGTACAATCTGGGGCTGTCAATTATACCCCATGTAGGCCACACAAATGGCAGAACTGTGTACACACATACACGCACACAGCAAACACAACTGTAGGGCTCCACTACATCCACATGCATTCTGAACAGACATGTCCAATCAAATCACCGGCCCTTACACACACACACACACATGATGTCATCCATTGGTGCAGCCTATGCCCCTGGCAAACATATCACCCTGTGCATATGATGAAGCCTGTGCCGCATCCCTGTCATCCACACCATCGGTGCAGGGATATGCTCAAATATTCTGATGCACAGGGTGAACAGAATAGTGAGAGGTGTATGTAATATTACCTGTGTATGCATAGTGAGGGATGTGTATGTTGCAGTGGTTGTGTGTGAATACTGAGAGATGTGTATGTGACATAGGTTGTGTACTGTCGACATGCACTGGTCATACCATGTAGTTCAGGTGCAGCATGCATTGTGATGTGTTCACGGTATGTGTCTCAGTTACATCTGTAGCACCATGTTGGTTGTGATACCCTGGTTCCCTCCTATGGTGGACTTGCATGTGCCTACAGGTTGCAGTGTTTGCAGTCCCCCACGTGTAACCGTGGATTACTCACAGGCACATCTGGCAATATCAGCATGCTACATGTACCCTCAACCTGACTGTTGGAAACACCAACATGACACAGATGTCCACACATATACTGCACCTGATGCATGTGGTCAGTGCCACAGGCTACACTGGACAGTGACGTGACATACATAGCAGGACACATTACAGGTATGGTGACATGGTGCAGGGGTTGTACACAGCGGTCTGGCCAATGATAATGTGAGGTGTCACTTGGTAGCAGGAGGCCACACTGTGTAGCAGTAGGACCCTGTAACAGTACGGGAACATGGTCACATTCACGGGGTGTGCACCACTATAACGCACACCCCATAGTGTTGAGGTGGGGACCCTTGCCTATGTGGTCATCACCCTCACAGTACTATGCACCCACACGACATGTCACAGAGAAGGAACATGCACAGGTAGCCAGTATGGCTGGGACCTATGGCATCAACAGGGTAGTGCATTGCATCACCATTACGGGTTAGTCACCACATGGGGTTAGTGATCATTTCTCATTGTATATTAGCATACACCCTCACACCAAGCACCAGACATACATACCTACACAAACACACACACTGTGGGGACCACACGTGTATACGGACAGCCGACATGTGTGATGCACCACACCGGCCGACGTCATGCTTCCCACACTGACGTATGTACAGATCTCTACAATGGTGTACAGGAATGTGTAACAACTGGGACATAATCCCCACGATATGTGGCATCTCTGGTCACACATTCGGACACACATGGCAGTGCTGGGAATGATACATCTGCCATATGATGACACGTTTGATAGACATGCAGTGGTATTGACTGCATTATGTGTACCAACGCTATGTCTGGCAATTGTACTGCTATATGCACATGGGAGGTTGTAGGTGTTAGAGGTACCATGTGACATATA
Organism: Protopterus annectens; assembly: GCF_019279795.1. Lineage (NCBI taxonomy): Eukaryota > Metazoa > Chordata > Ceratodontiformes > Protopteridae > Protopterus > Protopterus annectens. The sequence continues at coordinate 1,328,374,414 of NC_056744.1, forward strand.
GTTGGTAACACCTGACCGCTGTGTATGTGTTATGCCAGCACCATCACGTAACAGTGGCATAGCGTACTGTTTGCACATGACATGATAGGATGGTGTGTGACACAACTGTGAGCCACCCCCTGCACACATACATCTACACAGGTGGTTCACCACTTTATGTTCACACATCCCTCCATACGTGCTGTGTGTATGTCACCATATACAGGTGACAATGATGGTGCTGCATTGCGACTGCATGTCGTAGTTAGGTGCAACTATGTTACAGACATTGGCCACTGCACATGCATGGTTGCTGCATGCACAGTACAGATGTCACATGTGTCTCCTGTTGCCATGTTTGTATGCATTGCTATTGTTGGACATGTGTGTTGACATACATAACACATGGACTGTGGTATGATATCATGGGTGTCACAGGCAACCAGTACAAGAGTATGTGTCCCGGTCAACATTGCTACCCCCTGTAGTGTGAGCATTCAACAGACATGGACCCACCTTCCATTTGCATGCATAGCATTGCTTAGGCCACTGTTATGCACGAGGTACATCAAAGGCTATGCTATGTATGTATGTGTTGTGTGTGCAGTCCATGCACACATCCACACAATCACATGTATGACATATCCAGACGTGTGTTCATTGGTGTACAGCAACAGTCATGTGTCACAGCTGTGTAAGGGCCATGGTATGTCTTGAACTGACCTGTTCATGTATACTGGTATCGTTGCAATGCATAACACCTGTTGGATCCCTGTTGATACATGTGTACTCTGCACAGCTGGTGTACACCTCTGTACAGCCCAGTGGTCATGTGTCACATGGTGTTGTGGTACTGTAAGGCTGTGTATTGCTGCACCGATGACATGTTGATGACTTGACAGCTACAGTGTACACTGCAGTGTGTACGTGTGTGACCTGCACCTGTGACAGCTGTGATGGCAGCTGTGTGTGTACAGGTCACTGCATGTGTGTGACCGCCCTGTGCATGAGGACAGTTATACCTTACTGTGCCCTTCTGTACTGTGCCCTTCTGTGTGTACACTCCATCTGCATGCACGACAGCCCTTTGCAACAGCTAAGTGTGTGAGCATGCCCGGTATGCTGTTGTGTAGATGGACACACAGTACAGTCCATGTACGCAGGTGTGTAGATGGACACATGGTACACTCCAAACTGAGACCTTCCATGTTTACACTCCATCTGCATGCAAGACGGCCCTTTGCAACAGCTAAGTGTGTGAGCATGCCCAGTACGCCGTTGTGTAGATCGACACACAGTACAGTCCGAACTGACGTATATTACCAGGTGTGCGGCCATGGCCAGTGACACCTTGTGTCGGTGATGTCCCTCTGTGCATGGGCATGGCCGTTGACATCCTGTATTGCCATGGTGGTCATCCAGGCAATGGATTTCCGTCTTCAGCATCAGGATGGATGCCTACCGAGTACACACTGGGTGACTATCTTGAAGGTTGTACTGTCTGTGGTGCGTACTGTGCCTATGTATTGTTGTTGCAGTGCTCCATACATGTATAGTTGCCCCGAGTACACCACTGCCGTGTGTTTGTGTACGTCTACCATGGGACAGTACTATGTCTGATCGTACACTCTCTACACAATCCCTGCCGGCGTCCTGGCATTTGCAGATGATGACACGCACCTAGAAGAATGCCTGTGGGACTGCTTTGTTTAGTAATCTCGGTAGCGCATTCTGTAAATGCGTCATGCTGTAGTGTGATAGGGTAGTTAGGTGTAAGTTCGATTCCTAGCCCTGCCAAGTGTGTGTGTGTGTGTGTGTGTGTGTGTGTGTGTGTGTGTGTGTGTGTGTGCGCGCATGCTCCCGTCCTCCTGGGGACTCAGGTTATGCTTTTAGATGCTTCACACCACAGATATATCCTGTTGTCGTCTTTGCATTTGCGGATGTCGACACGCACCTAGAAGAATGCCTGTGGGACTGCTGTGTTTAGTAATCTCGGTAGTGCATTCTGTAAATGTGTCACGCTGTAGTGTGATAGGGTAGTTAGGTGTAAGTTCGATTCCCAGCCCTGCCAAGTGTGTGTGTGTGTGTGTGTGTGTGTGTGTGCGCATGCTCCCGTATGCCTGGGAGCTCAGGTTATGCTTTTAGACGCTTCACACCACAGATATATCCCGCTGACGTCTTTGCCTTTGCGGATGTTGACACGCACCTAGAAGAATGCCTGTGGGACTGCTGTGTTTAGTAATCTCGGTAGAACATTCTGTAAATGCGTCATGCTGTAGTGTGATAGGGTAGTTAGGTGTAAGTTCAATGCCCTGCCAAGTGTGTGTGCGTGTGGGTGTGTGGGTGTGTGTGGGTGTGTGTGTGTGTGTGTGTGTGTGTGTGTGTGCATGCTCCCGTCCACCTGGGGACTCAGGTTATGCTTTTAGATGCTTCACACCACAGATATATCCCGCTGACATCTTTGCCTTTGCGGATGTCAACACGCACCTAGAAGAATGCCTGTGGGACTGCTGTGTTTAGTAATCTCGGTAGCGCGTTCTGTAAATGCGTCATGCTGTAGTATGATAGGGTAGTTAGGTGTAAGTTCGATTCCCAGCCCTGCCAAGTGTGTGTGTGTGTGTGTGTGTGTGTGTGCACGCATGCTCCCATCCGCCTGGGGACTCAGGTTATGCTTTTAGATGCTTCACACTACAGATATATCCTGCTGACGTATTTGCCTTTGCGGATGTCGACATGCACCTAGAAGAATGCCTGTGGGACTGCTGTGTTTAGTAATCTCGGTAGTGCGTTTTGTAAATGCGTCATGCTGTAGTGTGATAGGGTAGTTAGGTGTAAGTTTGATTCCCAGCCCTGTCAAGTGTGTGTGTGTATGTGTGTGTGTGTGTGTGCGCGCGCATGCTCCCGTCCGCCTGGGGACTCAGGTTATGCTTTTAGATGCTTCACACCACAGATATATCCTGTCTTTGCCTTTGCGGATGTTGACACGCACCTAGAAGACTGCCTGTGGGACTGCTGTGTTTAGTAATCTTGGTAGCGCGTTCTGTAAATGCGTCATGCTGTAGTGTGATAGGGTAGTTAGGTGTAAGTTCGATTCCCAGCCCTGCCAAGTGTGTGTGTGCACATGCTCCCGTCCGCCTGGGGACTCAGGTTATGCTTTTAGATGCTTCACACCACAGATATATCCCGCTGACGTCTTTGCCTTTGCGGATGTCAACACTCACCTAGAAGAATGCCTGTGGGACTGCTGTGTTTAGTAATCTTGGTAGCGCATTCTGTAAATGTGTCATGCTGTAGTGTTATAGGGTAGTTAGGTGTAAGTTTGATTCCCAGCCCTGCCAAGTGTGTGTGTGTGCGCGCATGCTCCCGTCCGCCTGGGAACTCAGGTTATGCTTTTAGATGCTTCACACCACAGATATATCCTGCTGACGTCTTTGCCTTTGTGGATGTCGACACGCACCTAGAAGAATGCCTGTGGGACTGCTGTGTTTAGTAATCTCGGTAGCGCGTTCTGTAAATGCATCATGCTGTAGTGTGATAGGGTAGTTAGGTGTATGTTCGACTCCCAGTTCTGCCAAGTGTGTGTGTGTGTTTCCAGCTGCATGACAATATTACATTGCTTTTACAGTGTTCACCCACCATAACATCTGTGCGGCGTCTTTGCCTTTGATGCCGCTGTCTACAGGCTAGACGTATGCCTGTGTGATTTCCGTGATCTACTAATCATGGTTACACGTTCTGTCACTGCGTAATGCTGTTATGTGGTACAGTGGTTACGTTAGTGTTCTGCTCACAACCCTGCCACATGTGTGTCTGTGTGTGTACGTCTGTATCTGTATCTATATATATATCTATATATATATATATATATATATATATATATATATATATAATTTATGCACATAACTCTGTTCTTGCATGGATAGCTGACTGTTTCATGTATCGCATATTTGCATAGCTTTCACATACCAATGGGGTATGTTGCAAATCCCAACATTGTCCGTGCAACGTTCATGTTACGGGCGGTGTTACATGCCCTTACAGGCGTTTGCTATATAGCTTGGCAGACATCTATCCTTGCTGTACTCTCACTCTACTCGTACACCCCGGAGGCTTTATGTATCATGGCCTAGTTTTGCTGTGTGTATGTCTATTTGTGCTGTGTGCATGGCTGTGGGTATGTCCCACTATCAACATTTGTAAAGGTGACAGCCCTATAGGTACTTCATGTAGACTGCTATGTCATTTGACATGTCAGCACATACCTGCGGACAGTACTGAATGTCCTACTGCAGTGCTTTTCATACCTTCTGAGTTATCTTGCAGTCGATAATGCTGTTTCCTCACAAATGTATCTGTTTCTGATCATACCACTCCACCTCCTAGAGCAAACATCTGGACAGAGCCTTAACTGATAGTGGGACACATAGGGGCAGAATTTAAATATTGCTCTTGCAAACGTAGATAGTTGACACAATAATAGGTTTTGCAGTAGTATGACTTTTCTGACGGATTTGGTGTCTTAAACCCACTTGTTTGTCATTATTTAATGACTTCAGTTCTCAGGAATTTGCCAGGAAAAGGAGGTTTTAAGAGGAACACACCAAACATATGAGGCAAAACTCTGCACATTCTGCGTAAATCTGTACAGTTGCGGAGTATGTGTCTGATACAAGATATCAATTTTCTGACACCAATACACACACTGTATGGCGGCATCACAGGCCAGATGCCATTACATTTATATTGCAGGACACACCCACCCAGAGGGTTGTATTCCTCACAAAGGCCAACAGCTGCTTATCCACACTAATTATTCTATCATGTACCTTATGTGTACGCCGGTATTTGTGCTTTCCGTCAGTGGCAGAGCTCACGTACGAGTATGGGGGACTGGACATTGTAACGGTGACACTGCATGACACCCTGAGGGACACATTTCTTTTGAGTCTATGAACCTTCCACATTGACTTTCACAGGGCATACGTTGTCATTCACATTTGTCGGAGTACATGCTTATGACTTGTACATGTTTTGTCATTTGCCCTGACATCTTTCTTCTCACCTGTGCACCTAGTATCACAAGTTCTGTACATGTATTTTGGACAGGTTACCTTCATACCTCTCACCTGTACACATTATGGGTAAATGCCCTGACGTTTGACCTTTGCTCTTGTTACATTTGTCATAATAATGTGCCTTTCTGGTAAATTACCGGCATGGCATTACGAACTGTGCGATTATATAATAGTGACTGACATTTCTATGTCATGATTAGTAACACTCATAACATTCATATTCCTGACTACGCCAGTATTCTATCAATGTTCTGACTTTGTCTTGGGTATATCTAATATAGTCCCTATTTGTATTTCATGTGCTATGCCTTAGTGCAGCTGTCTTATTCTGACAGTTTGCCAGATATGGTTACCATCTTGGTCGTACGCATGTCCATCCATGATAATCACCTACATGACACTGATATAGGGCCCTGCATATTCCCACAATGGTTTACGCAATATCCAGTGGATGGTTTGCCCCATTATTGGGAATATAGGCATGTGCTATACCCACATCACTCCCACGGGGCGGACCTAATAAATCTGTGCCAAACAACACCTAGGCCCATTTCTGCATACCCATGATTCCCATACCTGACACCCCTCCTCAGTACCCATTACACATGTTTAATGTGAGTGGTACTAAAGTGTGGAGACACTTATAAGCACTCCCCACTCTCCAGATATCAGTTCATACATCATACATTCTATCGACACATGTGTTATTACCCTTGCACCTGCTACTGTTGCATGTACAGCTATATCGTATTTGCTGAGGTCACTTCTTTTGCATCAATGATGGTTGACACTACGTATGGATCAATTTTTTGGGTCCTGCAATGGACACCTATATTCATGTTTAAAGTGTAGAACTTGCCGGACTGTCACTTTCTGTCCAATGGTTTTGAAAGAAGCAGTTTATTCACCTTTCGTGCATGTCTGTTTGTCTACCCATAATAGCTATGCCGTGGCCTATTTATGTACATATGTCATATCTACGGGACATATGTTTGTTGTGTATACATATATACATGTACAGTCCTAATTTCATAATTTGCTTTGGTTTACATCTGTGGATTATGTGTATACACATATATCTATATCCATACCATACCTTTCCACTGTACAGATTGTCGCAGAATGTACTGCTGGTTGCCTCTTTATCTTCGGTGTGTTTTTCATAACCTTGTGTCTATCTGGCAATTTAGTGGCATTTCATTAAAGACATATGTTGGGAAATACTGGCAAGCAGTTCAGGTTACGACTGCATACCCTTCAGTGAATCCATGCTACTAACACACCCGTTATTCTATCCACTTTCTATGTTTGTTCTGGCACATATCTGGGGATTGTCCCTATTTGTACCAGTAGTTTGCATGGCTTTGTCCGGTTTCAAACTTTACGGGGTTAACAGGTTTGAGCCATGTATATATAACGTGGGGGAAACAGTACTCATTTACTATGCTGTGAGCGGATCACACACACACAGGCACACTTGCATATACATGTTGTGGGTTACATCTGTTTAATAGATATGTGTGCTTGCGTGGCCTTTCATACTTCTGACCGTAACACTTACTTATCTGTAGTCCGGTTTACGGACTGGTGTGAAACACATGGATCACCTTTACGTATTTAACTGTGTGTACAGCACGAACGCATTCATTACACTTTACAGGGATATCTGCAGTGGTCGTAGGTCAACCGGGACTGCATTCACGTTGGACGGATGCCGGAAACAGTATTCTGTTGCTGTTCTGCCTCATTGATATGCATACCCATAGTACTTAGCTACACCGACATACGCCTCACCGCTTCACTTACAACACAGGCATCCATTCCCCTGCTGTGAGAAACGTGGTACTACATATTACACATTCCCTATTGCCTACTGCTGTGGACCCCAGCTACATTGTTAATCACTCCGAGGATATGCAGAACACCAGGGCATATAGTCGTATCGCATACACGTTTCTGATTGTCAGGGTGTTCATGTAGTGATCTGGGTATAGGCTTGTCCGCCTGTTGAACGGAAATTCCCTGGCCGAGTTCAAATGTCAGACAAAGCATGTGGACAGGGAGCTTCTCCCTATTATAAACATTCTACCTGTATTTATAGACACATGTGTTTGTGCACCTATCATGAGCTTATTTTGTTGGCTGTACATATTATGGGTGGGGCTGTTACGGACCATACTCCACGGTGAGGGGGGGGTTCCCATTCACATTTGACTATTACCTGTATTCATTCATACGGGGATTATTTTCTTGGACATGTTGTGACTACAGGTATGCAGTTGTACATTACACAAATGTCATGGGTTGTTACTGTACATATGTACGGACCATACTTCTCAACCTCTTTGAGCAACAAATCTGCACAAACCCTACATGATGGGGAGAGTGAGAGGGACACATTTTAACTAGTTTCCTTACAAGCTTATAACGTTGATAGAATACTAGGTTTTGCATTATCATGACTCTTCTGCGGGATGTGGAGTGTTATACTTAATCCTCATTATTTCGTGACGTCAATCCACACCTATTTACCGGACAGACACAGATAGTCGGAGGCACACAACAATATGAGCCAACACTCTGGTCATTCTGCGAATATCTGGACAGTTGAGTGATATGGTACGAACCTCTGTAATACGCTGTTGTGTTCTGGCACAGCAGTAGCTCGGCATTAGGGACAGATGTCAGGACGTGCTGGCAGACAGTTGAGTTTCAGACTTCATACTCCGGACATTAATGCCATTGTGCAAACTGTCATTCTATGATATATCTATGTTTATCCATCCACATGGATATATTCCTGCTTGCACCTGTTATACATTCTAGGGATCTCACTCCTCTGAGCTCTCCATACTCCTGCTCCTCTCTACCCTCCAGCTTAACCAGACTTAGCTGACACTCACTTGACTCCAAGTATGTCGTTGTTGTAAATTTCTGTATTACCACTACAAAACTCTGGATTTGCACTGTCTTATTATGCACATTTTATGCATGTGTATTTCCTGACTGTATGCCTTTTACTCTTGTATTTTACCTTTAACATTATGTAGCCTTTATTTCCTTGTATTGCTTGTGGAGCTTTTCTACCCGGGCCTTCGCTGTTACTGGGCACTTCTTCGCCCAGTGGACTTCGCGGGTACTCAGACTGCACATACATGAATAACTTCTAACAGCTATCTTTGCATATTGTACCTGCTGTTGTACCTTTGTCTCACTTGTATTCACGGCTCTGTCCAGATATCTAGCTCACACAGGTTGTCAGGTATGGTTGGTCACGCCGGCACACTCTAGGTATCCCTCAGACTTCATCAGGGTTATCCTGTTAATGTCGGGTGTCTTCCTCACCCTTCTGCCATTTGCCACTATGCGAGTGTGCAATATATTCTCCCGCATATTTGTGTGGGGACACGTGCATCACGGGAAGGTGTTTTATCCTGGGTACTAGGTTATGCATGACCACTCAGGTCTGGACAGTGTCTTGGACCTCTACTTCATGTTCTGACTTGTGTCCAGATATGTACAGGATTGGACACCTTGTCGTCATACCCATTCTACTATTTACACAGGTTACTTATCCCATAAGGGATATTCCAGAAATTGGACCATTCCACACAGAAACGATATTGAAATGTATTTTGGCTTTATGAAAATGTGCAGGGGGTTTAGCATGCAGGGAATACATGGTTTGCTATCCTGACACTGCCTAGGGTGACATTACCTACTACATATGCGTAGGGGTCGGTATGTGTAGTTGTGTCTGCAACAGACCAGTGGGCCACGTACGGGTGGATTTGGTGGAGGTTCTGTTACGGGGGTGGGTTGTGTGATGTGGAGGGTATGCTGGGTAGCCCATTATGCAGCCAGGTGTGTTGCATTTGTTATGGCAAGTTCCATCAGGACCAATCTGTGGGTATGTGGCGGTGACATATCTATACATTTTGATCGCACATTTACATGATACACATGTTTGTGGGATTGTGTTCTACACTATGGCCTGTCTGCTTGTCTTGCAGCTGTTTCTCCATGTGTTTGTGTTTATGTCCACTTCACCCGCTGCCCCCTCCTATACCTCTGGTTCACCTTTTCTGCATATGACACAGTATCGCCTTTGCGGGTTTTACCATTATCCATCCACCCCTCACATGCAGATTACTCACATCCGATAGCTCACTACTTTTGTTGTTGGGCCATGACACAGCCAGAGTAGCACAATGACTGCCCTACAGGTGTTGGGTACCTTTATGGTTGTGTGGACTACCCTGCCATGTTTGCTTCCCATGTGCTATACCTCACACACATAGGTACACGCCCATACTTCACTTTCATTACTTAGTTAGTATACCCAGGTTCTACCCGTTCGGCTGTGTCACATACTAGTTTGGCTTCTACCGATGGCTCCCGGGTTTTGCAGACCTGTTGTACTCATTGGGGGGTTGGCACCTTTTCCTATGTCCATGCTATTCCTTCCACATATCCAACTGTTGTGGACAATGCCTCCCCACAGTCTACAGTACTGTTTCCACCTTTTCAATTGGCCACAATGTAACATTTGCGGTGGACGCAACACATTTTACATGCCAACACATACCCACGGTCAGTTCGGCAGATAGAACTTACAACTCTTGCCTATATCTAAGCTTTAGTCTTGTAGAATTTCAGTGGCTTATTCTTTTTCTTATGACATTTATGTAATATACATGTGGAGAACAACTGTTTAATGCCACTATTACATGACGTCTGAGGGATAATTATGTCCTATAATCTCTGCACATTTGCCATGTTGACAAGCTTGTGTCGGGACACATCTGGCCGCAGCGGTACTGTTGCTAGCAAAGTGGGACAGGTGGTATTCTTATTCGATGGTACGGGTCATACTGTTCCTTTCGGCCTACATGTGTCATTGTTGTAGCTGTTTCTATGCCCCTGATTCGTTTACATGTATATTCTATTCCCTATCACATTTGTTATGTGGGATACAGACATACCTTTTGTATGTGACTATTACATCCCTTGTGGGATATGATTCAGACATACAGTCACTACATATATCTACATTTCTCCTCGTGTATTTTGTTATGGACACATCTGCACAGCTATGTACCCTCCCTCACATTATGGGTCAGCTGGTGACCCTCTCCATTGGGCTGGACGTACCTCCTGGCAGCACCCTAGCATATGATATGTTTCACTTCCACATGGTATAGCTATCAACACTACGTTGGACTACGGGCACACGGTTTTTCTGTCATTTGTTCAAGGGTAGGGACCTGTTATTCCCTATCATGCATTTGTGTTTGCTTCTTCATTTTCTGTTCGCAGGGACTATCTTGCATGCTTTGTATACGTTACAGTCTCCACGGACACTGATAGGTGTGATTATTACTGCAGGCAGACTAAAATATTCAGCAGTTTAGGTTGCTCATCGACAGTCGACATTGACACGCCTCCCTCCGCATCTTCGTTACGCCCCATGCACTCGTGCACGTTTCCTATGCACGTAGCTGTGGCGGCTGCACGCCTTCATTAATATGCATATAGCGCTACTACTCCATATATATGCCTCACGGCCGGCGCAAGCCTTACACCGGCCTTGCGCCGAGCTTCATGAATCCGGGGACTTATTTTCACTGTACAGCATCTGTAAATATTATGGTTTACCATTTAATACAGTTTTGTAACTAAGGTCTAAGTAAAACTACTGGCCTTTCAAAGGCACCAGACTGCATTTTGCTCTTTCCAGGAGAAAAAGATTTTACAATTTTTCTAACTTAATTTTCACCAAAAAGAAAAAAAAGCTTCAAAGCATTGCATTTATACAATTTCCACCAGGTTCATTCTAAGAATGTAGCTCAGTTATTTTCTAGTATTTCATTTTTGTTAGAGAATAGCAAGAGGGATTCTGAATTGATATTCGCTAGGAGTAGGGAAAAGATGGCTACGCCCCTCAGATACATTTGATATTTGCTAGGAGTAGAGAATAGATGGCTATGCCCCTCAGATACATTTGATATTCACTAGTAGGGAGTAGATGGCTATGACCCTCAGATACATTTGATATTCACTAGGAGTAGGGAGTAGATGGCTATGCCCCTAAGATACATTTGATATTCGCTAGAAGTAGGCAGTAGATGGCTATGCCCCTCAGATACATTTGATATTCACTAGGAGTAGGGAGTAGATGGCTACGCCCCTCAGATACATTTGATATTCGCTAGGAGTAGGGAGTAGATGGCTACGCCCCTCAGATACATTCGATATCTACTAGGAGTAGGGAGTAGATGGCTACACCCCTAAGATACATTTGATATTCGCTAGAAGTAGGCAGTAGATGGCTATGCCCCTGATACGTTTGATATTCGCTAGGAGTAATGAGTAGATGGCTACGCCCCTCAGATACATTTCCCCTTGCCTTCCTCATTCAGTGACAATAAGAGGGACTTGGCTTAGCAAACCACAAGCCAGATAAACATGAAATAATGTAAAATATTTCTTAGCTTAACTCTTTCATCTCCATTGACATGCCAAGATGTAGATTCTGCTATCTAGGAAAACATGCAGGAGTTCTCGACTACCCATAGGAAAAGTATAACTGAATAATAGCAAGGAAGATAAACTGATGATGACACCCGAGTATCATGTCTATTCTGTCATGCAAATGGGACACAGCTAATTTGATCATCTTAATTCCCAAACCAGAACAGAATTTCCTGTGAAACGTACCATATCTGGTAACGTTTACCCTCAGCCAGTTTCCTTGCCCTTCCAACTCCTTTTAAATTCAAGGTCTTTATTAGTGATTTTCCTCTCAGGTACCCTGCATTGGGAGTCTTGTTGTACCCTCCTTAAATGAGATGAGCAACAGTTATAATAATAGTGTAATACTCTTGAACATCACTATTTTAAAAACCACATAATGATGAATGCCTTTTCTAGGCTGGAATGTGCATAGATTTAATTTAGCATTTCATCTAACTCTCTCATTCATAGACTCCAAATAAGTTAGCACATGTGATGGATGGGGTGCTATGAAACTAAACTTGAAGCATTTATACAATTGGATAGAGTAGCCTGTAAAACCACTAGCTTCTCCTAACTCCTGCCAGAATTGTCCTGTTTCACTGAATGTTGGGATCTTCAGACATCCTAAAGGGAGAAATGTTCAGTGAAGGCTTTAGAGGAGTTTCTCTGAGAGAGTGGTGTTGTTGGCCCACTGGTACCGCCCTATGGTGAGGCTGAGTGCAAATCTACAGGCATCATCTACTACTAATGAAAATCATTCTTCTATAAGTAATAGAGGGAAATTAAGCATTCATCTGTTTAGTCTTATCTATCTTACAACCATAAAACTGAATAAAAGTAGTTGTGGAGATCCCTTAGATTTATAAGTTCATAGGTTGTTACTGGGCTAGCAATGACTAGGGCCCTTACAAGCCTAACCATGCACTCCAAACCATTTGGGTTCCCTAGTATCATGGGCTCAGGGAGGGGGCATATTAGTATGGAGGTAACTAAGGCTTTGTAGGGGTGTATTAGTTAGGATAATACTTTTCTTATTGATGGCTTCTGTACATAAGGGATATGGAGGCCAGACAGGCGATAAATTTATAATTTCCCATCAAATTGCCAAGGTTCCATCTGAGTAGGGTCAAGGGTGAACTCTGTTTTACATGGATGGGGAGCCTATTCCATAGTGAGAGACTTATTTGGAAAACACATCTCTCTCTGGCATGTTCTGCTTATGTCTCAAGCAAGTTCAGATCCATGGATCTAGTGTTTCTGATTCTGTCTGTTTTGAGCATGTGCAACAGATCAATCAGGGTGGGGTCTGAGGAAGCCATGTACGGCAGGCAAAGATATCCTGTCAGCAGCCTGTAGGAGACTGAATACAGAGCCTTTATTGGTGAGAAGCTTTTGTGAGTGTTCTAACTGTTGAAAGTGTTTTGTTAGATAAAGGCCAAAGGGGGTATTATGTTCAATGATAAATCTGATAAAGGCTGAATGGAGTGATACTATAACTTCCTTCTACCTTGATGCCATACCCTTACCTATAAGTTGGGCAACATGGAATGATGTTCTTATAATCTTAACTACATGTTGGTCAAAGTACAGATTGCTGTCTACATATGTTTCCAGATCCCTTAGTTCTGGATCAATTCTTAGGGGCATTTTATCACTGGAGTAATTAAGTTGGGTTGACAGTTTCCCAAAGGGTATTATAATGTATTTTTGGCTTTGAGTTTTAGTCCATGGCTTTTGCACCTGTCCTTTGTCTGTGTTAAACCCATTTGCAAGATGTTTGCTTCCTGGAGGGAATTCATAATAACTCTCAATCTGCAGTCATCTGTGAACTTAGTGAGCCAGACGCCTTGAACATTAGTCTTGACTTCTGAGAAGTAGATGCCAAACAGGAACAAGTCCAGCATGAAACCCTGGGGGACTCTACTAATGACCAGTCTCTTGATGGAAGTGGTCTCACCAATCCTGACCTGGGTCCTGTCTATGACACAACTGGCAACCCAGCAAGTTATGTAAGGAGTTATACCTAGCTCAGGGAGCTTGTCAACAATGCCTGAGTGAGGCACTGTATCAAATGTCTAAGTCAGGTCAAGATATACAGTATGCATGGTCTTACCCTCATTCATTGCCTTGTTGACCACCTCAAAGAATTCTAAAAGGTTAAGTAGGCATGAACTTCCCTTAACAAAGCCAAACTAGGTTAGGCCTGGTGTCTGTTGGTTGCAAATGTCCATGTTTATCATTTTCACAATAATCTGTTCCTTAGGTTTGCATATTAGGCTTGTTAGACTGATGGGTCTGTAGTTCCATGGGTAATTCAAAAGAAAGAAGAAATCAGAACTGGAAGAAGAAGAAGAAGAAGAAGACAGAAAAAATGGGCATGACTAAGAAGGGATACTGGTTGACTAAAAAGGAGGCTAAGAAAGCAGTTCTAATGGCCAGGAACAAGGTATCAAAGAACCTCTACAGCTTCTTAAAAGTGATTCAGCAGAATGGACAAAGAGGCTATTAAGTTGCAAGGCAGTGACAAAAAAGCAAAATAAACAGATGGCAGACTACATTACTGAGTAATGCCAGCAACAATCTGCTAAACTTTTCAAAGTACTTCAAGGGTAGATGGAAGCTGCATTTCAAAAAGCTTCTGAATGAAGAACTCTACTTGAGCTGTATTGCTACATGCACAGCATATGATGAAAGAGGTAGAAGGGTACTAAAGAAATAAAGAAAATGAAGTAAGGGAAAGTGGCAAGCTAGATGAGGTCATAGCAGATATGATTAAGATATTGTTTGAGTTATGACAGAAATAAGTCCTAATAGTACTCATCAAGGTATCAAGACTGAGGAATGATCCAGATGACTGGAGAATAAACATTCTTGTGTCTGTGTACAAGAACAAAGAGGATGGTCATAGCTGCAGGTAGCACAGAGCTTTCACACTCCAATCACAATACACAAAATGCTGGAGAGGGTGACTAATGAATGATTGAGCAAAGAAGCAGAAAGTAAAATGAGAGATGAGCAGCTCAGACTCTGATCAGAATGTAGTACAAATGATGTACAATTTGCATGGAGACAGAAAACAGAAAATAAGTAATGCAAGAAGAAAGAGTTAATTTGACATTTCTAGACAAGGAGAAAACAAATGATAAGGTCAGAAGAAAGCAGTTTTTTGACAGTCCTTTGATGGTGTGAAGTCCAAGAAATATTGGTAGAATTAGTACAGACCATGTACAAGCACCGAGTGATTTAAGTACAGGTACCTTTTGGAATCATAGAGGAGTTCCCTATAGATATGGGTATATATCATGTTTAGCTCTGAATACATTTCTGTTCATATTGGTGATGGACTCCATGTTACACTTGTGGAGGGGGATGACTGTTGTGGTTCTCCATTCACTTAGAATGTATCCTGTTTCAAGGCTGCAGTTGAACAGTGCCTCAATTGGTCCTGATAAGCCATGCTTTAAACTGTTCATGAGGCAACATGGGATGATGTTGGGGCCCATGGAGGAGGTGTTCTTAACTTTAGATAGTGCTGCCTGCACCTGGTCCCTGCTGACACATGGGGAAGTATTTTGTAGAGTTCTGTGTAACTGAAGAAAGAGCTTTGTAAGATTGACTGATTTATTGTATAGAAAAAAACTTGAAATCTGTCTCCTATGCCAATTAGCCAATAAATAAAAACACCTTTAGCTTTCTGGAGTGCTTATAAATCCAGAAAGACCAGGTAAGCACTTTCTGCCATGAGATGGAATGACCTCGATTGCAGATTAAACAGCAAAAATACCAAATACTAAGCCCCTGGCTAATTCACCCTTCTGCAAATATATTTGCAGGTACACAGAAATATATAAAAAACAATAAATAGAGAACTTACTATTTTTGCCACTAAATTAAATAAATGCTTTAAACAATGCTCAAAAACAATAGTGAACTTACATAAAGCAAGTGTAAGAACAGTAATTCAAGAAAATATTGTTATATTAGCTGGGATGGCTCTGGATATAGTTGAAACACTAGAAAAGTATCACATCATTCTCTTAAAGTGAATAAAGAGACTTGCAACCTTGCCTGCTTTATAGCTGGAAGGAAAGCTTCTTAACTGTCTCTTATGCCCTCTAGCCAATAAACAGCCACACTTTAAGCTTCCTGGAGTGCTTCCCAACTCAGAGTGATCAGATAAACACACCTTATTCCACAATATGGATGATCCTAACATTTCTTAATTTAAAAGCACTGCAAAAGGAGCTCTCAACTGCAGATTAAGCAGAAAACAAAAACAAAAACAAAACAAAACAAAAAATAAAATAAACAACTAAGCCCCTGGCTAATTCACCCTTCTGCAAGGAGATATGGAGGCACATAGAACTAGAAAAGCCAACAAATAGAAAATTACTATTTTTGCCATAAAATTAAATAAATCCTTAAAAAAGCTCAAACAGTAATGAAGACTGTATAAAATAAATGCACATACGTTAAATCAATAAAATATTCTTATCTTAGTTTGGATGGCTCTGCAGTTAAAATGCTGGAAAACCATTGCAGAGTTTTAGTGAACAAACATCCTTGCAAATTTGTCTTATTTTTAGTACAGAAAAAAATTTGCAAACTGACTCATATGCCAATTAGCCAATAAACAACCTCACGTTGGGCTTCCTGCACTACTTCCCATCTCAGACCAGGTAAACACATTCTGCAATAAGAAGGATGAGCCTGGAATTTCTTAATGTAAAAGTACAGGAAAAGCAGCTTAAACAACAAACTACCAAACAACCAAGTCTTGGGCTAATTTGGCATTCTGCAAGGAGATCACAAGGCACACATAAACAGAAAAGCCAAGAAATAGAGAAATTAATATTTTTGCACAAAATTAAATAAATGCTTTAAAAAATCTGAAAATCAGTAGTGATCACTATATAAAACAAGTTAAAAATTCTGAAAAAACAGTAGTGATCACTATATAAAACAAGTACAAGTGTAAGTATATCAAGAAAATACCCATCTACTCAAATCATCTAATATGATCTGGAAAGATGCCAGATGAGTAAGTTATAAACAAGAGTAGAAACTCATCTTTTGTCTGTGCTAAATAGACCCCAGTCCTTTCAATCCTGAATGAGACTGTGTAGATGATTTTCCAATTTTTGCCTCTTTTAAGAGAATATCTGTAAATGTTTTCTCAGAACTGCATCAATAACATACCTCTTTGAAAGAGTGAGACCTAGGCCTTAACAAATCTTTTTTTTTCCTCAACTGTTTTATTGAAAATGTTAACAAAAAATCCTTAACATATGATAAAAATATAAAATAAATATACATATCTAAAAGAAATATAATAAACAACTATTTACACTGGTGTCTACTATAAAACAAAGTTTTTTTAAACAGAAAAAGAAATGTGATGAGTAGCTGTTAGTTAATTATTAAAGTCTGTTTATCCAGCAGTTCTTTGAATTTCAACCATATATTATATGAAGAGGTGATTATAGACATTCTTGTCTTGATCATGATAAGTCCAAGATGACAAACTTCAATTGCCAAGTGTACAAATTCCTTCATAGTAGGAGTCATCTGATTCTTCCAGTTCTTGGTGATGACTTTTCTTGCCAATGTCAGGATACTCCATAAAATAAGGTTTTTTATTTTCATAACACAAGTGGAAATAGCTGCATTAAATAAAATAAGAGATTTGGGCAACATAAATGTATAATTAAAAACAGACTATAAGACAGAATCTGTATTATCCCGATATGTTTTAAGTTTTATATAATCGTAAGACATATGCTGCCAGTCAGCTTTAACATTTAGTTTACATCTCCAGCATCTCTTGTCTTTATTATATATCAATTCAGCTTTATGTGGTATGATGAAGGTTCTATGTACGAACTTCAAATAGACTATCCTTCACCTTTGTGATGAAGTAGTTTGTTTTGAAGATTGGAGTATTAGTTTTTTATCATCTTTATTTGGGGAGTTATTATTAATAAGTCTAAAAAAATCCCAATAGCTTTTTCTGTGGCATAGTGTTGGATTTCTTAAGTACCTTATATATTTTAGCTAGAAGTCCCTTTCCAATTATATTCTGGTGCATTAGAATAATGAGTAAAATCAATGAATGTAGGGAAAGAATTTCTGACTACTGGTTGCATTAGATTAATCTTATGTTCAACAAATTGTCTACAATTTTGAATTTCTAACCATATATCATTGCTTGACTCAAACTTGTTAATGATATGGTCAACATTTTGTAACTTCCCATTCTCTAGTAATTGATACCAGTATAACAGGTTTCTGTCATTATTTTTTATTTTATTTTATTTTATTTTACATTTGTTTACCGGGAAAGTCCATTTTCAGCGAAGGCCCAGGGAGAAAAGCTCCACATTACAATACATTACATGAGAGTAAAAAGAAGTAGAACATACATACATATAGCATATATACACACAACAGGACATTGTGCTAGAGATTAACATTTCTTACAGTAGACAATCAGAGGTACATATTTTTTCTTTTGCACTTATACGTTTTGTAAGGTAAATGTATACGGGTTTGGAAGCTTTCAGGGGAGAAACTGTTTATACATAGCTGTACCCTGACAAATTCTCTTGGTGTGGATTAGCCTGGTGAGTGGCATGAGCATAGCCAGTTACTTAGATAGTGGGTTTTCAGGAGTTTTTTGAATTGACTAAAGGAGGTGGTAGAAGTTATTTGGTTTGATAGTGTGTTCCAGGTTTTGGCAATGGTGTTGGGAAACAGGACTTACCAGCTTCATTTTTATGTTTAATGACAGTTATGAGGTTCTGGTTACTAGATCTAGAGGGAATGTGGGGCTGAAGTGCTGGAGTTATCTCAGGAAAGTAGTAGAGTTTGTGCACTATAGAGAGTTTGAGTAGAGTAGAAGTATTGAGGCAACTCAAGCCAGTTGAGTTACTTAAGGGATAGACAGTGGTGGGACCTATATGAGGCTTCAGTAGCAAACTTGGCAATCTTGTTGTAGCAATATTCCATTTTATTTAGATCAGTTTGGAGGAGATTGGTCAAGATGGGAGAGGATTAGAGGAGGGTGGATAGAAGATGAGTCCTTGCGATGGTTACTTTGGTGTGTTTTGTCATAAACTGTTTATTCCTGAAGAGGAGACCAATTTTTTTATTAACTTTCTTAATGGTTTGTGCTATGTGGATGTTGAACCTCAAGTTATTGTCTATTTCTATGCCTAGCAGTTTAGTGTGTGTGGTTGGACTGATTTGAATGTTTTCTTTGGAATTAATGGTGAAATTATTATTTAGAGGAGGAGCTCTGCCAGGACTGAAAATAATTAGTTTGTTTATTTTGGGATTAAGAAGAAGTTTGATGTTAGTGAACCAAGTTTCGGCTAGGGTGAAGTTATTTTGGGTAAGGGTTTGCAGTTCACTAAGGGTAGGGGCAGCACATATGAGGGTAGTGTCATCTGCATATTATACTGTTGAGGATGAGATGGGATGAGAGAGAGGATGAAGAAATCTGAATTGTAAATAGAGAGAACAGCAATGGGCCAAGGATAGATCCTTGAGGGACTCCTATGGTTACTGCTAACAGAGGGAACACTTGGTCCTGCCATAGGACTGCTTGCTGACGGGCAGATAAGTAGCTGTTGAACCATGATATTGAGGAGGGACTTGTATTTAGTGTGGATAGGGTATCAAGAAGCAGACTGTGGTTTGCCATGTCAAAGGCTTTTGATAGGTCTAAGAATATGTAAGAACAAAATAGACCCTTGTTTCTGTGGTGGTTAACTATGTTGGTGAATGACAGCAGTGCTGTTGTGGTGCTAAGGGAAGGTCTAAAGCCATGCTGGGATATGGAGAGTAGGTTGTTATTCTGGAGGTACTGTATTAGTTGAGTATGAACAACTCTTTCTAATATTTTGGATAAAGGTGAAAGGATTGCTACTGGGCTATAGTTGGTGAGCTCTAAGGAGTTGCCTCCTTTGTGCAGTGGAATTATATATGATGTTTTCCAAGAGGTGGGGACTTTGCATTCTGAGAGAGATCTGTTTATGAGAATAGCGACAGTATAGGCTATAGCTTCAGCTGAGATCCTAAGGAAGTTTGCTGGCAGCTTATCAGCTGCTAGAGTGGTTGGTTTAAGTTTACCAAGGAGTTTAGATATTGATTTGGTGGATACAGAGTGGAGGTGAAAATTGGGGCTATTGTTTTGTATATTGGGGTAGGTTGGTGTAGTTATTGGTGTGGGGCTGCTAGTACTATTTTGGGCATTGAAAATGGTCTGGACTATTTTGGTAATGAAATTGTTAAACTGAGTAGAAATGTTTTCATGCTTATTTGGAAGCACAGGGGTTGGAATTGTGGACTTTCCTGGATGCAGTATACCATTTATTGAGGCCCAGAATTGTTGTGGGTTGTGAGCATATTTTTCTTGCATGCTTGTATAGTAGCTGTATTTGTCTAGTTTGATTTTTTTTGGCTTTGTTACGGAGATCTACATAGTTTTGTCTCAAAGTTGGTTTTGTTTTTTCTGATATTGAATCCTGGCCTTGTCCCTTTCTTTAATTATAGTTTTAGTATATTTTCTTAGCCATGGGGCATAGTTAGTTTTTATTCTAATGGTTCTAGGGGGTGCATGATGGTTTAAGATTTTTATGAAGGTTGTGTTAAAGTACTCAACGGCATCATCTAGAGGTAGATGTTTTAGGGGGGTCCAGTTAGTAGCTATAAAGTTTTTTTGTTTCTAACTACTCTGAGGATAGGTTGGTTGATGGTTTGGGATCTGTTCCTAATTAGGTAGGTTGAATGATGGTCACTTAGGGTATCTGGAAGACAACCAGATTGCTGTGCAAGAGCGGGGTTAGATACCAGGATCCAGTCTAAGATGGACTGGCATTTGGAAGTTTTGTCAATTCGAGTGGGGTTGGTTATAGTTTGGGTAAACCTGTAGATGTTTATGAAGGTAGAGGGGTTATGGCTGGAGAAGTGAAGCCAGTCAATACTGAAGTCTCCTAATAGTAAAGTTTCATGTGGAAGGGAGTTGGAGGTCCAATTAAGCAGGCTTTCCATTACAGTGATGTTATTGCCTGGTGGTATATAGTCACCTGCAATAATTATATGTTTGTTGGAACTTATTTTTAATTTGGCAATGATTAGTTCTACATCTTTGAATTCATGGGTATTGCAATCTAGTTGTTCTAAGGCAAGATGATGTTTGCAACACCTCTGCTCTTTTTCTCTGATCTGTCTCTTTGGATAATGTTGTAACTTGGGGCAGTAATCTCATTATTGTGATGTTGTGGTTTGATCCATGTTTCAGATAACCCAGCAATATCTGGTTTGTATAGAGCTAGTAGGGCATGAAGGTCATGAATTTTGTTAAGTATACTTCTTATATTAATGTTTAAGAAGAGGAGAGCTGAGGTAGGCCTGTGGTGTAGGGGATTTAGCTGATTTAAGTTTGGGCTGATTGATGTTTTGGGTCCTGGATTGAGATGTATATCACCACTGCAAGTGAGTTTATGGAGTAGGTGTAGATAGATTTTGGTCAATTTGTGAATTATTTTAGTTTGTCTTTGAGAAGAGAGGGGGTTAGTTTTGATTTTCAGTTTAATGTGCGAGTAAGAGAAGGGTAGGGAGGAGGTAAGGTCACATGGCGATATAGGGAATTTTTTTTAGTTTGGTGGTGTTGGCTGTGGAATCAGTTTGCCAAGGGGATGGGGTGTGGTTATGAAGCTGAGTGTGGTAGGAGGACAGGATGGAAAGTAGGAGTAGGTTGAAGATTTTTAATGGGTAGAATGATGTTTTTAGTAGTTGGGTTGAATATGTGTAACCCATGTTATCTAGTTTCAGAAAGAATGTGTTACATGCAAGGGTACTATCTATGAATGAGTTAGATTGGTGTATTAAAGGTGCAGTATTAGTTGTATGTGGGAGTTTGTTGTCAAGAGTGGTAAGATATTTGAAGTGATAAGTGGATGAGAGTGTAAGACTTGCTAATGGGAGTTATCTGTAGCTACAAGTTGAAGTAATGTTAGGGACTTAGGAGCTATATAAGCATCAGGTAATGCTGGGTATATGGCTACAGAAAAGTAATGGAGAGTATGGCCAGTGCAAAAGCTATCGTTTTATGTGTTAGGGAGCTGCAGTATGGGCAAGAAGTATTGGTCAGGTAATTGGTATCCTCTAGTTAAGAGAGGGTAGCAGAGATAGTGAGTTAGTAAATATGGGGGGGGGTACTTGCTACTTTATCTGTAATGATGTTCTTGACTATGGATAAGGTGAATGGGAATTATATATTGTCAATTTATTTGTACTACATTCAGATATGCATATTTACTGCAGTTAAAAATATTAATTATAGGTAATAGTTAATTGTTATAGGGTGGTGTGTATAGAGAGGTGGTGAAGCAGGTAAGGATTCTATGTTGGAGGCAGAAAGTAGGCTAGAGTGTTTGAGAGGAACAATAAGGGGAGGATTGTTTGGGTAGGAGGAAACAGATGGCTAGGTATAATGGAAATGATATGGGGGATGGGTGGGAATGGGGGTGGGAGGTGAGCAAAGTGAGCCCGAGCGTAGTGAGTGTGAACGGAGTGGGGCTGCACCCACAGCAACTGTAAAAAACAATCAATACCTTAACATAAAACAAATTATCAACAGTGAAATGGATGAAAGGGGTGGGGGTGGGCTAAGAGGAAGAAGGTTTGCAGCTCTTGCCCATGGGGTATGCACTCTAGCTGACTGTAACATATTTTAACAAGGCATAACAGTAGTCACAAAAGCTGGCACCTACACTACACAAGTGGCGACAACAAGGTCCCTGGAGTTAAACCTGGGGCTGCAGTCTATTTTTGGATGATTGCTGGTTAGAATTTTCTTTGCTTTTAGCTGGAGTAAAAGGATTCCTTGCTCACACAAGTGTGGGGGTGGCACCCAAAGTGATCAGGTGTTCAGTGGCTTAGAGATGCTACACCTGGAAGGCTTTCAGCTGCAATTAAATCATAATTAAATGTAGTCATTGTTGTTAAACTAAATGTATGAATATTATTTTGACTATAAGCAATTGGAAATACAAAGAAAATCAATGCTTTATATTCAGTGTACCATAAAATGAAATTTTAAAGCTGTAGGAGTTAACTGTTTTTTTTTTTTTTTTTATAAAATAGTCTTTTACTAACCAATGAGATTTATTAGCAGCTATTTTAGTATGATATGATTTTGTTAATTTATTAGATGTACACCAAATACCTCCCTGAATATCTTTCCATTTGGCATTAAAATTGCTATTTAACCAAGAAATTATTGCCTTAACAACTGAGAATAAGGAATTGAATTCTACATCTGGAAGACCAATACCGACCAATGCCCAGTCAATATTGTGATGGTTTAAAGCCAATCTAGGGTTAATAAGAAACCATAAACATTTCAAAAACAAAGAATTATATTCATTCATATTTTTGGGGAGTGTGAGGGATAAAGATTGTATTATATAGAGAATTTTAGGAAGGATAATAATTTTAATTAAGGGTTCTTCTTCCATAGTGAAAAAAATATTCAATTTATTAAGAGTTTGCTTTATAGAATTTAAGTTATTATTATTATAATTAAGGGTTATTATATCTTTAACATTATTGGACAATATTATCCCTAAGTAAGTGACTTTACCATCTTTTACAATGTATTTGTGTGATTTTTTTTATCTATTTTATTAATATTATAACTAACAGGTATTATTTTAGTCTTATTCTTATTAAAACTGAGTCCTAATTTCTTCTGGAATATCTCTATTACTTGGAATATTACAATAAGTGAAGAATTGCTATCAGTCAAAGTTAATAGGATGCTATCTGCATACTGTATTTTTGGGATTAAATCATTATTTGTTAGTATGCCGTTGATTTTTTATTTTGTTTTTTTTTTTTATGTAATTTGCAAAAGGTTCCATAATTAGAACAAAAGGATAACCCTGTTAAGTACCTTTAGTAATCATGACTGATTGGGAAGTATATGAGCTTATCATAATGTATGCAAAGGAGTTTTCATAGAGCAGTTTGATGAATCATATCAATTTCTTTGAAAAATTTCATTCCTGCAGTACTTATAAGTACTCCCAATTAACTGAATCAAATACACTATTAATATCCAGACTGACCAAAGTTAATTATTTTTTTGAATTAATAGTATAATCAATTATAGATAGTATTCTTATGATATTATCATATGTGGTCCTGTTTATTATAAACTCAGTCTGATCATTGTTTATCAACATTGGAAGAAATTGTTTTATTCTAGAGGCATAGATTGCCATGAATATTTTATAATCTACATTTAATAATAAAATTGGTCTATATAAAGAACATTGTGATGAGTCCTTGACAGGTTTTAAAATTGGAGATATCAGCATATATTTCCAGGATAGTGGTACCTTTGTAAGTCCTTTAACTATTGAAAATACCTCTAGTAAAATACTCAAAGCATCCTTAGTCTTAGTCATCATTTTCTATAGTCCAGGTATTATACTTCCATTTCCAAGTGTCTTATTGGGTTTTAATTTATTAATTTGAATTTTGATTTCAGATATTGATATTGGCTTATCAATTATTTTTATTTGATCTTCTGACAGTCTATTTTCAGTATATTATTTTATAAATGTTTTAATTAGATCTTGTGTATTCATTGTTTGTTTGTGTTGATATATCTTATTAAAATGAGACTTGAAAACATTCAAAATGTCTTCTGCTTCAGTAACTTTTTTTACTACTAGAGGAGTATAGGTTCATAGGTCGGTATTAGGCTATCTGCCAGAGGACATTTATAAGCCTAGCCAGACTGGGTCAGCTTTTGCCACCCCATTGATTAATTAACTGATCCTCTGTCAAGCAGAGCCAATGAAGTGATCCCAGGGGTGTATTTTCTGTTACCCATCCACTCATCAAGGTTTCTCCTGAAGAGTGTTAGTGAGTATAATTCTTTGATGTGGTTAGATTTAATGATCATTTTTGTTCTAGCATCTAATTTATACATGGATTTAGGATTTATAGAATAATTAGTTGCTTTTAATATTTTCTACATTTATCATAGTTTTATGTTGTAAAATTTCTAAATATTTACTGTTTAAGCTATTTATTTTTTTTAAGTTATTTTCTTTTTGACTATCGAATTTTAACTTATCAACTTTCTCCTATAAATCTGTCAATTCTTTGTCCCATTGTTTCTTTTTTTTTGTGCATGCCAACTTGTAATTTTGCCCAAAATGTATGCTTTCTAAAGAGTCCAAAACTGCAAGCAAAAATCTAAAACCTGCAAAAGTAGGGATAGGCAAAACAAGGACTTTATTCCAATACAAGATCACAAAGTTTCAGGATCAATCCTTCATCAGTGCTTGTTTTGCCTATCCCTATGTTTCCAGGTTTTGGATTTTTGCTTGCACTTTTGGACTTAATTTATTCTACCTGGTTCACCTATGAGCTATCCTTGTGCTTTTTGCTTTTGAAGAGTCCCATGCAAAAATCTCTGAGGTATTACTTGTATGATTAATTTCACTAAAAGATTGAATTTCTGTACTTAAGAACTCATTAAAGTCTTTTGCATTGCTTATATTTGTAGGAATCCTTTTAATTGGGATGTTGTTATTAAAATTCAATATAACTTTAAATGTTATCATGTTATGATCCAACAGTGGGCAAAAGACTACTTTAACATTATCTGTTCAACTAGTGATTTCATTTGAAGCATATACTCTGTTTGTGATTATGTCCCATGCCTGTGTGAGAAATGTGTAAAGAAGAGTGAGTCTGATACTAAAAACTCATTTATATCTCTCATATTATATAGGTTTGTGAACTCCATCAAAGCCTTGACTGAGGCAGGTTTCTTCCTTTTACACCTAGTGTAGGTATCCTTGTCAGATGAAATACAATTGAAGCCACCTGCAAAAAAATAATGTTTCTCTTTGATATTCATATTATTCCCCCAAATGTTGTTTAATTGTTTGTATTCCCAATCCAGGTATCCAATAGACATTAATAAAAGTGCATAGTTTCCTTTGAATCTCTAATGTCACTGAATAAAACATGCCTTTTTCATCACTAAATATATTCAGGATTTTAGGTAGAGGCAAAGAAGTTTTCCATAAAAAAGCCACCTGTCTTCTCTTTTGTTTGTGACAGCTGGTCAATACAGAATTGTGTTTAGTGTTCAGTCTGTCCAAATCTTCTTTTATTAAATGTGTTTTCTGTAAAAATATAACCTGGGAATGAAATTTATTTCCATTATTTATTGAATCCATTGATATTTACTGATATGCATTTCAGGTTGCCCACACTTCTGAAATAGGAACACTGAATAAGTATTACATATAATACACTGATACATTTGTAAATAATATGGTCCTGAAAAACTATTATTATATCTAGTGAACTGCTTACTCCCAGATGTAAGTACTAGATAATTGAGATTGTTACGCATAAGTGTTCTATCAAGAATAGTAGACAACAACAAAAAAAAGAATTAATTTGTAAACTAATACACATGCACTGTTCTTTCCCATACCCCCAGTGGAGTTTAAAACTCCTGGTTTGAATAGTAGTCCTATTCAAACACTACCAACTACCCACAAAGAAGTATCTAGTATCACTCTCCTACTTCTAAAGCTATGACATATGAAAGGTTTAACTTAAAATTAAAAGCAGTTAGTATACACATATATTCAGATTACAAACACTCATTTGCTTACTATAAAACTTAAAAACTGTAAAGTATAGCAATATTGTAGTCATTTGGTTCTGTTCTGTTTATAAGAGCCTATATAGTATTTTAATAAATCCAATAATTTCTTTCAGTTCTGAAAAAAAAGATTAACACAGATAAGAGTCAATACGTATAACATTGTTTATAACAATCATGCTATATTACTATTATAGGTTATTGATAAGGTGACTAAGAGTTGACTATTTAAATTTGGTTCTGACTACAAGACTGTACAGTCTTGGATATTATGGCAGACACATATGACATTTGAAAGAACAAATACACTTATCAAAAAAAATCTTTGACTGTTTGTGAGGACCTGCATATACAATTATCTTACAAAACATTGCTTCTATGCATAGGATATCATATTCAGTAGAACATACTATGAGATATAAAATAGTAAAATAGTAACTGTGATGTGTAAAATAACTAATAATATGTTCTCAGAATTATGTTATTCCTGGGGATAACATGGTTGGCAACATAACCACTACAGTCTTTTTAAGAAATTCATAAATTCCCAGCTTATCAAAATAACTGTCTAATTTTGTTTGACTTTGTGGCAAACATGCTATTACTTTCATATCATTCCCTCCTTTACTATGCATTAGGCTTTCAATTAGCTTTCAGAAGATGAGCTTCTAATATTGCCATGTATTTGAACTTTTCACATCCTGATCAAAAAGTACATCCACACAAAATCCAGCACAGATCATCACTACAACCATTGTGGTCCATATGTTCCAATCGGCATAGCATATGTTTTTCACTTCATCAAGTCCCTTAAACATTATGGATAGCATAATGGTCTTAATTTTAATACTAAAGGCCAATAAAATCATTGTTTTTTATCCACCAATCACCTTAATCTAACTGTGAACTTCACCAAAGTGAAATATGGTCACTTTATCCTGACTCAGATGGGCTACATTTTCTTTTTTGGAAAATGATTGGCTATTATTTTTGAACTTTTATGAATAATTATTTAGTACTTTGAATGTTGGCAGTATGACTAGTATAGGGAGAGAGCTAGCCAATATGATGTACAGAAGGAAGGTTGGTATATTGTGTGTGCAAGAGACCAGATGGAAGGGGAGTAAAACTAGGTGTATTGGAGGTGGGTTCAAATTGTTTTATCATGGTGCGGATGGGAGGAGAAATGGTGTAGAAGTTATCCTGAAGGAACAGTATACTAAGAGTGTTTTGGAGGTGAAAAGACTGTCAGATAGAGTGATGTTTATGAAGCTGAAAATTGATGGTGCAATGATGAATGTTGTTAGTGCATATACTCCACAAGTTGGGTGTGTGATGGATGAGAAAGAAACATTTTGGAGTGAGTTGGATGAAGTGGTGATGACTGTACCCAAGGGTGTGAGAGTGGTGATTGGAGCAGATTTCAATGGGCATGTTGGTGAAGTTAACAGAGGGGATGAGGAACTGATGGGTAGGTATGGTGTTACACAAAGAAATGCAGAAGGTCAGATGTTAGTGGATTTTGCGAAAAGGATGGACGTGGCTGTGGTTAATATGTATTTTAACAAGAGGGAGGAGCATAGGGTGACATGCAAGAGTGCAGGAAGATGCACACAAGTGGATTATATCTTATGTAGGAGGGCCAGTTTGAAGGAGATTGGAGACTGTAAAGTGGTGACCGGGGAAAGTGTAGTTAGGCAGCATAGGATGGTGGTTTGTAAGATGATGTTGGTGATCAAGAAGAGGAGGAGGAGTGTGAGAGCAGAACCAAGGATCAAATGGTGGAAATTGAAAAAGGGTTATTGTGAGGTGGAGTTCAGGATAAGTTAAGATAGGCACTGGGTGGCAATGAAGAGTTACCAAATTGCTGGGTAACTACAGCAGAGCTAGTAAGGGAGATGGCTAGAAAGGTGCTTGGTATGAAATCTGAACAGAGGAAGGATGGCAAGGAGACAGGGTGGTGGAATGAGGAAGTACAAGAGAGTATACAGAGAAAGAGGTTGGCAAAGAAGAAGTGGGATTATCAGAGAGATGAAGAAAGTAGACAGGAGTAAGGAGATGAGGTGCATGGCAAAAAGAGGTAGCAAACGCTAAGGATAATGCATATGAAGAGTTCTATGAAAGGTTGGACACTAAGGAGGGAGAAAAGGACCTGTGCCAATTGGCTAGACAGAGGGACCGAGCTAGGAAAGATGTGCAGCAGGTAAAGATGATAAAGGATAATGAGGGAAACATACTTACAAGTGAGGAGAGTGTGTTGAGCAGATGGAAAGAGTACTTTGAGGGGTTGATGAATGAAGAGAATGAGAGGGAGATAAGGTTGAATGATGTGGGGAAAGTGAATAATGAAGTGCAAGGAGGAAGTAAGGATAGCTATGAAGAGGATGAAGAATGGAAAGGCTGTTGGTCCAGATGACATACCTGTGGAAGCATGGAGGTGTTTAGGTGAAATGGCAGTGGAGTTTTAAACTAGATTGTTTAATGAAATTTTGTAAAGTGAGAGGATGCCTGAGAAATGGAGAAAAAGTGTTTCGGTACCGATTTTTAAGAATAAGGGTGATGTGCAGAGCTGTAGTAACTACAGTGGGATTAAATTGATCAGTCACAGCATGAAGTTATGGGAAAGAGTAGTGGAAGCTAGGTTAAGAAGGGACGTGATGATTAGTGATCAGCAGTATGGTTTCATGCTGGGAAAGAGCACTACAAATGCGATGTTTGCTCTGAGAGTGTTGATGGAGAAGTACAGAGAAGGTCAGAAGGAGTTGCATTGTGTTTTTGTAGACTTAGAGAAAGCATATGACAGGGTGCCTAGATAGGAGTTGTGGTATTGTACGAGGAAGTCAGGAGTGTCAGAGAAGTATGTAAGAGTGGTACAGGATATGTGCGAGGGTAGTGTGACAGTGGTGAGGTCTGCAGTGGGAGTGACAGATGTGTTTAAGGTGGGATTACATCAAGGATCAGCTTTGAGCCCTTTATTATTTGCAATGGTGATGGACAGGTTGACAGACGAGATCAGACAGGAGTCCCCATGGACTATGATGTTTGCAGATGACATTGTGATCTGTAGTAGAGTAGGGAACAGGTGGAGGAGACCCTGGAGAGATGGAGATATGCTCTAGAGAGAAGAGGAATGAAGGTCAGCAGGACTAAGACAGAATATATGTGTGTGAATGAGAGGGAGGATAGAGGAATGGTGAGGATGCAAGGAGTAGAGGTGGCGAAGGTGGATGAGTTTAAATACTTGGGATCAACAGTTCAGAGTAATGGTGAGTGTGGAAGAGGGGTGAAGAAGAGAGTACAGGTGGGATGGAGTGGGTGGAGAAGAGTGTCAGGATTGATTTGTGACAGACGAGTTCCAGTAAGAGTGAAAGAGAAGGTCTACAAGAGGGTAGTGAGACCACCTATGTTATATGGGTTGGAGACAGTGGCATTGACAAAACGGCAGGAGTTAGAGCTGGATGTGGTAGAGTTAAAGATGTTAAGATTTGAACTGGGTGTGACGAGGGTAGGCAGGATTAGGAATAAGTATATTAGAGGGTCAGCCCAGGTTGGAAGGTTTGGAGACAAAACCAGAGAGGCAAGATTACGTTGGTTTTGACATGTGCTGAGGAGGGATGCTGCGTATATTGGGAAAAAGATGCTAAGGATGAAGCTACCAGGTAACAGGAAAAGAGGAAATCCTAAGATAAGGTTTATGGATGTGGTGAGAGAGGACATGCAGGTGGTTGGTGTGACAGAGCAAGATGCAGATAACAGGAAGAAATGGAAACAGATGATCCGCTGTGGCGACCCCTAACAGGAACAGCTGAAAGAAGATGATCATTTAGTATGTCTTGGTCCCCAAAATGAAGCATTTTAATAGGAAGACAATGTTTAAGGGAATTGTTTAAATAGTATCTGCATTTATAGCCAGATGGATTTGAAGAAGGGTTAGATGCAACCCGAAAGCGCTCATCCATACATGTTTTTATCAGAAGTTCTTCATTAAATGCATTTTTATTTTGAACCTGGCTGTGATGATTTTGTTTGCGATTTTTATGTGTGTGTGTGTGTGTGTGTGTGTGTGTGCGTGTGTGTGCGCATATCTATATGTATATATATATATATATATATATATATATATATATATATATATATATATATATTATAAGACAAATGTAGGAAGTCTCCCACTGAAGAACTGTGTAACACAAAATATCCAAGCAGCAGAACAATTACCAAAGTCACCACGGCCAGGGTAACAAAGTATAGGACACCAGTAAAATGGAAGATTTTCTGTATTGGGATAAGAGCTTTCAGATCTCCTGATCCTTCATCAGATCCATATAAAACAATCAGTTAAAAAACTTTTAAATACTGAAACATACCTAATTAATTCAGTGACATGCCCTCTCTATCAAAATTTCACACACGCCTCCTAAGCCTTCTCCCTTTCAGAGCAGGTTTAATTTGGTAAGTAGGCTTTGAGACCTGGAGATTTGTATGCCTGCAGTGTGCCTATCTAGCACATTTCTGCTTTGTCTACTAAATTGTTAACATCTCCCCATCTTGTGTTGTTACCTATACTCTGCATTACCCTAAAATAAAAATAATGTCCTTCATTCTCTTTAATTTGCTTAAAAGGGTTTATTTTTACATCTTGCTGACTAATGTCACTCAAATGTTTGAACACCCTCTCCTTTAGCTGTCTCATGGTTTTACCCACATAGAAGGAGTCACAGTGGCCACAAGTAGCCATATACACTATGTTCCTACTGGTACAATCTGCATACCCATCAAAATAATATTCTTTCTTCTGTTGTGTATGTAAAAAATACATATCCTTTATAAGTAAAGTTACAAGTACATCTGTGACATGGGTGGGTGCCTTTTCTTTGTGAAACTACAGAGTGACAGTTCACATTTTTATTACATGTAAGCTGCTAAAAGTTGCGATTGTTTCTAAAGGCAAAGCGTGGTACATCCCCAACAGTCCCTTTCATTTCCTCATCTGACATCAGAATCTTCCAGTTGTTGCTAATCACATTACAAATCCCCTTAATGTCAGTAGAGTATGTACATTTATGGGTGGATTGGGTTACCCATGGAGCAAAGTTTGTTTTTGTTCTTATTTTGCTAGTGGAGACCAAGGAGTTAAGGATATTCAGGAAGGTGTTGTTAAATTTAGACACAGCCTCATTGACGGGGACGGTGTAGAGAAAGGACCAGCTAATAGAGGAGAGATAATTATTGAAGGTATCTGGGCAGAAATTATAGAGATTACGGCTGTCTTTGTATTGGAGAGGTTTTAGCAGATGAGGTGAGTGTCATAACACGTGGGTAGGGAGAAGATCACAGAGGGAGTCAGGTAGAGTGGTTGGCATTGTGATTCAGATTTGGGTTAGAGGTGAGGATCCTGTCAAGGGTAGTGCTGTTATTTTTATGTTTATTGATGTGGGTGGGAGAGGTGATGAGTTTAGAACATCCAAAGAGATCGGTGCTAGTATTGTGAGAGTAGGAATTAAGGGAGTTCCAGTCAATATTGACATTGCCTAAGATGATAGTCTCATAAGAGATGTTTTTTGATGCCCAGGAGAGAAAGTGTTTGAGAGTAGGGATGTTTCTGCCAGGTGGGATAAAAAATGCTACTATGGCTAGTTTTTTGTGATTATTTAATTTACAGTTGCCAATAAGAATTTCAGCTGGATGGAAATTGGGAGGAGATATAGGTAGGGGATAGAGAGAAAGTTTGTCAGAGTATATGATAGCTACACTACCACCTCATTTCTTGTGTCAGTTGAGGTGGACTATGTTATAACCGGGGGGGGGGGATTTCAGAGTCTGTAATATGGGATTGTAACCATGTTTCTGAGAGGGTGAGAATGTCAGGGTTCTAGAGAGAAATAAGGGCATGGAAAGAAGTAACTTTGTTAGCAATGCATTGAATGTTAAGGGAGGGTATTTTCAAGATTTTGGGCTGTAGGTCGAGTGTTAAATAGTAATTTTGAGGTAAATATAAAAGACAGTGGAAGTTAATTAATGCCTTCTTACTATTTTGCATTTAATTTGTGTGTTAAAATCAAGCATAACACAACATTTTATCCAATATTTATTACATGCACAGACACACAGACACACACACAGAACTCTGTATAAATTGTCTCCTGAGAGAGAAGGGTGGGAAAGAAACATTATATTAGAACCTGCTCTGTGAAAGGGAAATGCTACTGTCAGGTGCAGTGGTTAGTGTTGTCTCATCACAGCAAGAGGTTCTCTCATTCAATTCTCGGCTGGAGCACCTTCTGTGTGGAGTCTGCATGTCCACCCCACTGTAGAGTGATGTTTAAAGACATGTAGGTAGGTGCATGCGTGAATTGGTGTGCCTTCTTTGAAGGCTGGGCATCGGGCTAGCAACTTGGCACTGTAAAAATCCACTGCCAATCATTAGCAGACCAGAGTTACGCTGTGGTGACCCCTAACCAGGAAAAGCCAGAAGACATTACTTAGTAAACACCATAAGCATCCAGTCCATTCACAACATGCTTATTTAATGTACTGTGAGCAACTTGCTATTATGCTATATTATTATGAGCTATCACTTTAGGATTTATATGACACATGTATGAAGAAAGGACACCAGGATATATATGTAAAGAAAGCTAATTATTAGTTAAAGAGTTAATTTCTTAATACTTATTAAGCTAAATCATATATTTAATATGGAAAATAAAATATAGAATATTAGCTTAGTAATACATAAAGAAAAAGGAAAAGTGACGTTTATTTACCTTATAGAGAAGTGAATCCTTGTTTCCTTCCTTTCACCTATATCTCCAGTAACTGAATTGGTAACATTTGAAAGAGAAAAGGAATTTTGTTATTAAAACAGTTAGCATCAATGCTATAATAAAGGGGCAGTCACGGTGGTGCAACGGTTAGCGTTGCTGCCTCACAGCAAGAGGTTCTCAGGTTCGATTCTCGGCTGGGGTGCCTTCTGTGTGGAGTCAGAATGTCCTCCCTGTGGTCGTGTGGGTTTCCTCTGGATGCTCCAGTTTCCTCCCACATCCCAAAGACATGCTGTAGGTAGATTGGACACTCTAAATTGTCCCTAGGTGTGAGTGTCTGCATGTGTGTGCCTTCTGTGGAAGGTTGGGCACCAGGCTGGCAACTCAACACTGTAAAACTCCACTGCCAATCATGAGCAGACAGGTGATCCGCTGTGGCAACCCCTAACTGGGAAAAGCCAGAAGAAGAAGAAACATCAATGTTTACTAAAGCTAAGAGTCATTTGCCCTTTAGTTTCTCTTTCTTCTCCTTGGATTTCCAGGTGTTTACTTCTTCTTGTCTCTTCAAAGTACTAGTGTTCCAGTCCATATCTTCAGTTTAGTCTAGAACTTTTTTTGTTTGTTGTTAAAAATAACAGTGCACTCTGGGTCTTCAATGTTTCTAATTTAATCTGGAAGCAATATTTTCAGCCTGGCAGGAAAGAGCAAATGCACCTTAAAATGTCTTTTCTTAAGTTCTTTAAAAAAGGCAAAAAACTTTTCCTTTTGGTTATCACAACTTTGGAATAGTCATCATCAAATCTTATTAGTTTGACATCTAGTTTGATAGGAGATTTGGATCAGGCTATTTTAAGTATTCACTTCTGTCTTGAGATGAGAACTTAGCAATAGCTAATCTCAGTGAAGAGTTAGTTTTTGATGAAGTAGACACTAGAGACATGGGTGCTTTTCTATACCACATAACATAGCTTCAGATAAATTCATAATCTTAGGAAGCCAGGCAGTAAGAAAGTTGACCATATTTTCTCTCTTCTATTTTTTCAGGCAGTCCAGAAATATGAATGTTATTTCTACTGGATTTGTTCTCAAAGTCATCAATTTTGTTTAGTAATAAGGTGTTCTTTAGCATAGAAATTCAATGTTGCTTTCATCATAGGATAAAAGCATTATAAGAGTTTACTAGGCTATTGACCTGGAGGTCATTTCAAGACTAGCCTTTTCATCCTAATACCCAGGATTACATTTAGTAATAACTGCCCATGTCCAAGAGGGTTGTGGGAGCTATTCCTAGTAAGAATTTATAGTACCCCATCCACTTGTCTGGGTTCCTTTTGAACAGTGTCATAGAGGTGCTCTGTTTCACATGAATTGGTAGCCTATTCCAAAGATGCGTCAGTCACTGGGAGACAGATCTGTCCCTCCAGCATGTCCTATTCAAGTTGCAGGTCATATTTAGGTCCATGGAATGGGTAGCTCTAGTCCCATTTGATTTATGGATGTGCAGCAAATTCAGCCAGGCATAAGTCTCCTGTAAGAAGTCTATATGATAGCGAGAATAATGACAGAGACTTTCATTCATCTGTATAAGGCACATGCTGGAGTCCATTGATCTCCTTTGTTAGAAACCTCTGAAGTCTCTCCAATTGCTGCAGATGGTTTGTACAGTACATGTCAAAATGGGCAGTATGCTCAATTATGGGCCTGATTAGAGATGAGTATAGAGGGTTATAACCTTCCTTGCTCTAGAGGTGATGCCTTTACTAATCAATTGTGCTAGATAGAAAGCCTTGCTTTCTACAGTAGACACATGGTGGTCAAAATTAAAGTCACAGTGAACTTGTGATCCCAGATCCCTTGCCACTCTGTAGGAACTTAGGGTATTGTTGTTGATTTGATAGTGTGAAGGGACATTGTTTTTTGCCAAAGGGAATGATGATGTATTTATTTGCATTCAGTTTGAGACCATGACTATGACACCAGCCTTTGCTCTGTGTAAGACCCTCCTGAAGTATACTAACATAATTTGGGGATTGCACCTAGTTTGCAGTTGTCTGCAAACCTGGTCAGCCACAACCCCTTAGTTTTGTCCTGAACTTCTGAGAAGTATATACCAAACAGTAGGGGGCTGAGCACTGACCCTTGTGGAACCTTGTTGCTGATAGGTCTGTTGGTTGATGTGGAGCCACCCACTTTGTAGTGTGTGCCTGGTTTGTGAGTCAGTTGGCAATCCAACTTACAACAAAGGTGTTTACATTCAGTTTGCTAATTTTTTCGGTAATGCCTGAGTGTGGGATTGTGTCGAAACCTTTTGCCAAGTCAAGGTATGCTGTGAGCACATATTTGTCCTCATCAATGGTCCTGGTCACATTTTTGAAGAAATCCACCAGATTTAGCAGGTAGGATCTGGGCTTGAAGCCGATTTGGGTTGGATCCAGGATTTGGAGGTCATCTATGTCTTTATTAATGAAGTCCATAATGACATGTTGCATGACCTTACAGATTAATTGTTAACTTACAGATTAACTTATTAATTCTGGTTTAAGCACTTGGGCTTTCAGGCCAGTTATTTTACATTAAGAGGGTTCGTGGTCTGCACTCTTGTGGGAGGAGAGGCTGGACTCTGCCCTTCTGAGCTGGGAATTTCTGGTTAAAGGCTTATAGTGCATGTATATCTGAACTGCTTCTTACTGAAGTTGGTGCGTCTTGTTTGCTGTGGCATAGACTGGATTCGGGCCTGCTGGATCTAGCTTTGTTTGTGTAACTTGAGCACTAATCCAGACATTCTCTAAAGTATTCAATTGTATTTATTACTGCTTGGTTATAACTTGATTAAAGTGTAGCTATCATTCTAAGTCTTTTGGATTAAGCACTTGGGCTTCAGACCAGTTGTTTTACATTAGGAAGGTTTGTGGCAAGCACTGTGGTGGCAGGACAGGTAGCTTTCATCCTTCTAAGTTGGGAACTGCTGATTGACAGCCCAGTGCCCAAGTGTATTAGTTCTGGTTTAAGCACTTGGGCTTCAGGCCAGTTATTTTACATTAAGAAGGTTCGTGGTCTGCACTCTTGTGGGAGAAGAGGCTGGACTCTGCCCTTCTGAGCTGGGAATTTCTGGTTAAAGGTTTATAGTGCCTGAATATTTGAACTGTATCTTACTGAAATTGGTACACCTTGTTTGCTGTAGCATAGACTAGACCCAGGCCTGCTGAATCTATCTTTGTTTATATGCTTGTTGTTTGTTTGCTTGTTATTTCCCTGGAACGCTAATTCCACCTAATACGCGGCTTCTCAGTGCTTCTGTGGATCACTAGTGATATCTGCATTGCTTACTGTACTTATTTCCTTGTTTCACTTGAAAGAAAGTTACTGTTTGTCGTTTTTGCATTTAGTTACTTGTAACACATTGCACTCAAGTTACCTGGCACTTGCTCACTAAAGCAATTATATAAGTCAGCACTAAAACTTAAAAGCACTACACCCTCACTCCCCACTGGCCCTTGTTTTCAATTATTAAGGAATTCCCAATATTATTCTAGCATGTCCAAAGGTCAGTTGTCAATCTCCTCTCCGGTCCAGCTGGTGAATCTGGGAATCTTGAGGCAATGTTATAACTGCCTCATGTACACAGACAACCCTCTCCTCCTCCCACAAAACACAAATACTTGCGAGATGCAGCTATTTAGCCAAACTGGAGGCTGAGCTCTCTCAACTCAGGACTGGCAAGACCAGACAGGAGGAGAAGGCAACTACACACACCACAAAACCAGTCTCACATAATGCTACCACACCACTGAATCAAACACATAAACACACAAAGACATACTCGGAGGCTCTGAGTAAAATTTACCTAAACAGCAGAGGCCTCCAAAGCAGACACCCAAACAACTGCTACCTCAAGACACCCCACAAGCAACACATAAACCACAAAATCAGTGTGCAAAGCAGTCACAGCCCTTAAGGCCAAATACAACACCAAACATACTTGTCATAGGTGACTCCATAGTCAGACACACTGACGTCCCACTCACCAGGCTGAACAAGGAGAGGGTCACAGTAAGCTGCCTATCGGGCGCTAGAATCCGCCACATAACACAAGCACTCGGGTCACTCCACGGCAAGTACAAATATGACACAGTCATTGTCCATGCTGGTGTGAACGACCTGAGACGCGCCTCCCTGGACTACATGAAAAGAGACATAGAGGAGCTCTCTGATTATGTAGGCCAGGCAGGTATGACCCTGACCCTGAGCAGTATCCTTCCTTCACCAAGAATGATGCCACAATATAGAGACAAGATGATCAGCTTTAACAATTGGCTTAATGTCTGGTGTCATTGAAAGGGGATCCAGTGTCTGTCTGCCTGGGATGACATGCTTGACAAGCCACGCTGCTTCGCAAGGGACGGCTTGCACCTGTCACCCCTGGGATTCCGGATATTGGCTAAGGCTCTTGCCACTCCCATAGTGCCTTTTTTAGGCAAGGCTCAAATTCTAAACCTACCACCCTAGAAAACAAAAATGGGAAGAAACTGAGGGTAATGCTGCTCAATGCCAGAAGTCTAAATCTCAAAATGCATGCACTCGAGGCCCTTCTCAGTATGGAGAACATTGATGTCTGTGCTGTAACTGAAACCTGGTTCAAGGCTCCTGAGAGCACCCCGGCACTATTAGGTTTTACCTCATATCATGCGTTCCAGCCCCAAAACCCGGACCACACCACAAAAGGAGGGGGTGTATCCATATTCATAAAGGATACCCACACCTCCAGGTTGGTGGCAACGCATGAAGCTTCGGAAACCATCCTGGTACAGCTAACCATAGGCAAAACTGCTCTACAAATTGTAGCATGCTACAGGCCACCCTCTCAAACTCAGGAACCCCACACAGCCTTCCTGAAGACACTGGAGGGTATAAATGTATCTCCAAACACCATCATATTGGGTGACTTCAACTACCCGAATATAGACTGGGAACATTACTCAAGCCCTAACTTTCTAGCCCAACGGTTCCTGGAGTTCATAAATTCAAATGCCATGGAACAGCTAGTCACTGTTCCCACGAGAGGAGAAAATGTACTAGATCTCATTATCACAAACATGGGGACAAAATGCTCCACACCGGAAGTATATCCCTCATTGGTGAGATCTGATCATAAACTAATCTCACTGGAAATCCACATCCCGCCCCACCCCAAACAAAAAGACCACAGTGAAGAACTTCTCTAAAGCAAACTTCACACTACTCAAGACTGGTGTGGTATCCTTCAAGGCCCCTGAGCCAGTGGAAACCACAACCCAAGCTGCAGAAGCCCTTACAAATGCCTTCTATGAACACCTCCAGAACTGCATGGATCAGGCAATCCCAAATAAAACCAAGACTCTTTCCACAAAGGCAAACATCCAGTCTGGTGGACCCCAGCCATTAACAAACTTTACAATAAGAGGAGAAAGCTATTACATGATAGAACAAAATCCATAAAAGGGAAGTCACGCCTGAACATTATTAGTAAAAAATATGAGCACTCATAAAATCAACTAAGGCCAATTTTGAGAGAAAAATTGCCATGGATTCAAAGGACAATCATAAGGCCTTTTTCAGCTATGTTAGGAACCTGGGTGGAAACTCCCAGATATGCTCAGAATTAGTCCAAAATGATACAAAAATCACTGAACCCACAGACATTGCCAACATACTGGCAGACAGGTTCAGTGCAAACTTCACCCCCCTCTCCCCCTCTAAAGGATTGATAACTATCCCAGCGGAGTGTAGCCTCCCAGACATCTCAAATGCGCAGGTGAAAGCTGCTCTCTCTAAAGCTGAAAACACAGCATCAATGGGACCAGATGGTGTCCCCGGCTGTGTGCTACACGAGCTAAATGAGGAATTAAACCCGCACATAAGGCAGCTGTCTAATCTCAGCCTTACCACAGGATACGTGCCCAAGGAGTGGCGTACGGCAACTGTGGTCCCACTCCACAAAGGCGGTGCCTCTACGGACCCTGGTAATTACCGCCCCATAAGCTTAACAAGTCTAGTCTGCAAAGCTATGGAGAGGATCATAATGGAGCTCATAAACAAAGATATAGGGGACTTGCAGACATTGGACCCGACCCAGTTTGGCTTCGTCAAGGGCAGATCATGCCTTTTGAACTTGGTTGAATTCTTCGAAACAGTCACCAAGGCCATTGATGAGGGAAAGGCAGTTCATACAGCCTACCTTGACCTTGCAAAGGCTTTCGACACAATACCCCACTCGGGTATTGTAGAAAAACTTACCAGCTTAAATGTAAACCCATATGTCACAAGATGGGTTGCAAACTGGCTTAAGGACAGAACCCACAGGGTTAGAGTTGCTGGCGCTATGTCAGACTCCAAGCCGGTCACAAGTGGTGTCCCACAGGGCTCAGTCCTTGGCCCCTATTGTTCGGCATCTACTTCTCAGAAGTACAGGCCAACATGGGAGGACTTTGGCTGACAAAGTTTGCAGACGACTGCAAACTGGGCGCCATAGTGGAAAGTGCATCGGACACGGATATCCTTCAGAAGGGACTCACGGAAACAGATAGCTGGTGCCAGAGCCATGGCCTGAAGTTAAACGCCAAAAATGTATAGTCATACCCTCGGGAAAAACAAGGTAACCCCAAGCTACCATATAGGTGGCAATCCACTAAGCACAGAAGTGGTTATCAGGGACCTGGGGACCCAGGTTGACAGTGGCCTTTCTTTGACACTCACGTTGCTAAAGTGGTTAGAAAGACCTTCTACATTGCCCACCTGATCATGAAGGGATTCACATCCAGATCTAGTGAGGTCATTGTTCCCTGTACTCTTCACTTATCAGACCAATGATCGAGTACAATGCCCCATTCGGGATGTATCTCACCCGACATCTGCAGCAATTGGAGAGACCCCAAAAGTTCCTCACCAAAAGGATAAAGGGACTCCAAAATCTGTCATATGCTGCCAGATTGAAGAAACTCCAGCTCTATTCAGTCGCATACCATCTGCTCAGAGGTGACATGTGCCTGACATACAAGGCCATGTCCAACCCGGAATTAATGGACATGCTCCACCTCAAAAAATCCAAATCCACCAAAACCACTAGAGCAAGTGACTTAAACCTTAGCACGGATATAAATAGGGCATGCTGGAGGGATAGATTTATCACTCAGAGACTCCCTATGCTGTGGAATAAAATCCCGGTCCATGTGAGGCAGAGCACCTCACTGGCTCTGTTCAAGAGAAATTTTGACCTGTGGATGGGAGATCGTAGGTTTACCCCGGGAATCATCTCTGTGTCACTGCTGGACAGAGGCACAACAAACTAATGGGCACAGTATTTTTTTCATATAAGGGGTGGCGTAAGCCACAAAACTTTGGGCTAGGCTTATAAATGCCTTAGGGCAGATAGCCTAGTATAAACCTATGAACCTATGAGGCTGGTCAGACTTATAGGCCTATAATTCCCTTGGTCTGTTGCTAGGCTACCCTTGTGGATGGGAATAACTGTTGCTGTTCTCCATTCCACAGGAACAAAGCCTGTGGTTAGGTTATGATTGAA
Organism: Protopterus annectens; assembly: GCF_019279795.1. Classification (NCBI taxonomy): domain Eukaryota; kingdom Metazoa; phylum Chordata; order Ceratodontiformes; family Protopteridae; genus Protopterus; species Protopterus annectens. The sequence goes on from NC_056744.1 coordinate 1,328,415,019, forward strand.
TAGGGTACTTAATGGTGATGCTAGTTCATATTTTAGCTTGTTTAGAAAATAGTCTGAGATGCCATTTGGTGCCATAGAAGTTGTGTTTTTTGCCTTGGACAAGGCTTTGGCAAGGTTTGTGATAAGTTTGGAGAGGATAAGGGAGTGAAATTTTCACCAAATCTATCCACTAGCAGGTTTGCGATCTCTGCAGGGTCAATGTGTATGTGCGCGCGTGCACGCGTGTGTGTGTGTGTGTGTGTGATACTGTTAATCACAAGTTCAGCACATGCTTGGGTCCTAACTTTTAGTATATGTACATAGCTGTAAAAGGCCTTATGGTTATCCTTGGCTATGCTTGGTAAGCTTTTCTCAAATATGCCCTTAAATGATTTAAATTGTTGTCTTATTTGCCTGTTGAGGCTGAGGAGGGTGCTTTAACATTGTTGCGGCATCACCTTTGTTTTCTTGGACATCCACTTTTTGCATTTGTTGTAAAGTTTGTTGATGCTGGATGTCTATCAGAATGGCTTGTTTTTACTTGGGGATCTGGCTTTGATTCTGTCTGGAACAGCAAGTGATTATACAGGGCTTTAGAATAAGCTTCAGTGGAGTTTCCACTTCTAGCTAGGGGTGGGGCTTGGAATGTATTTATACCTACTCCTAGGAGGGCATAGTTTGCTTTGGTGAAGTTTTTTTAGTCTGGCTTTGCCCTTTTTGAGTTCTGGCGTCAGTTCCAGCTTGAAGGTGACTGATTTGTAGTCAGATTTAACTATGACAGTTGGGGCAGTGCATCTATTTGACATGTTAGTGAGGACCAGATTTAGTATGTTTATTCCTCTTGTTGGGGTTTGGACAATTTGTTCAAGGGCATTTGAGTTAACAAAGCCAAGGAACTTTTGTGCTAGTGAGTTAGTGCTAGATTAGGTTTCCCAGTTGATGGCGGGATAATTAAAACCCCCCAAAACCACAGTGTTTGGCAATCTTTCGATTGACTCCAGTTTAGTCAAGTAGGTTTCATGCGCATCATGATCCATGGAGGGGGATCTATAACTGGCTATGACTTGAATTGAAGTCTTACACACTGTAACCTGAACTTGGAGTAACTCCATGGAGTTGTCCAGCCTAACTAAATGGGAGGTGAATTTATCTCTAATATAGATAGAAACGCTACCTCTTTTGGTTCTTACATGTTCATTTCCGGTATGAAGGTGTTTAAGGCATTATAGCCTTGCAAGGCTGGGGTACTCTCTGAGGCATTGAACCAGATTTCTTTGACTGCACAGATATCCACATCTTGCATTGATAGAAATGCTTCCATGGTGTGCAGTTTTTCCTAGCGTTTAGCACCATAGCCCTTATTTTGTTTTGACTGGCAAATTTCACATCAGTAAGTTTGTTTTTGAAACCTTGCCTAAAAAAGGCACTATGGGGGAGGCAAGAGCCTTTGTCAGCAGCTGAAAGCCTAGTGGTTCCAGATGAAAAGCATCTCTGGCAAAGCAATGAGATTTTTCAATCATGACCTCCCATGCTGACAGAAACTGGATCCCCTTTGAATGACACCAATAACTAAGCCAATTATTGAAATCAATCATTTTTTTGTTTATACTGTGGCATTATTGTAGGTGAGGGCAATACACTGCTCAAGGCTAGGGACATACCTGCCTGGAACACATACTCAGAGAGCTCAATCATGTCTTTCTTAATATAGTCCAGTGAGGTACACCTCAAGTCGTTCACTCCAACATGAGCTATAGCTATGACAAAGTCATAATGGTACTTGTTGCTGAGAGACCTGAGTGCATGCATGATCTAATGAATCCTGGCACCAGACAGGCAGCTGACCATGACTTTCTCCTTGTCCAGCTTGGTGAGTGGGATATCCAGGTGTCTCACTATGGAGTCTCCAATGACAAGAACATTTGTTTTTTAAATGTTATGCCTTACGGGCTTGGTAGGTGAGTCACTGGCATTGCTATGGGAACTGTGTTAGTTGTAGCAGTCTTGTATTTTGGAGGTCTCTGATGTTTTGGTAAGTTTTTTGAAAGAACCTCAGCTTATGTTGACTTATGTGTTTGATGCATATTAAGTATGAGTAATGGTATTATGTGAATGAGTAGTGGTGAGTGGGTTGAGAACCTCTTCAGTGTTACTGTTTTGAGTGCAAGAGAGCAAGGATTCAATATTTTTGGTGTAGATACATTACTTGCACTCTGTACTAGAGTGCGTTATTTGTAGAGGGTTGTCAGTGTACATGAGACAATAGCTACACTACCTCAGGAGACCCAAGTCAACAAGGTTGGCAGGAGAAACAAGGGTAGTCCAACTATCCATAATGCTAGGTTGAAGAACTATCACAAAGGGGGTGCTTTTTTGGGACTGATTAAGGAGGTGCTCAGTAGATGAATATTTCTGCTGTTTTTTTTTTCTGATGGTTTAATAGGTCACAGTTCACTAGCAGTATTTCTTAGACTAGAAAAGTACTATGAATGAGGACTACACTAATGTGCTACAGCTTGCCTTCTATGTCATTAAGGGCATCTTCCATGCCTTTATCTGCGTTTTCTGTGGTTTTAAAATCTCATGTATCTGTTCCATCGGTTGGGTATATTTTTTCTTTAAAGCTGTCAAGTTTGTTATCTATTCTGTCCATTTTTAAAGAAAGTTCTTGCATGCTAGAAAGACCAGATTAGAGTTTGTTCTTTAAAGACAAGTCCTAAGAGACTGCCTTTGAATGGCTTATTTCACAGCTACTGGTACAGAGCTTTCAAATGAATATTTTGACAGGAAAGAAAAAAATCAAATATTTAGAAATGTTTCCAATAATGTCCTTCTATGTAGTATCAGGTAAATAATTTTATTCAAGAAATTGGTTTAGGATATTATACATATAAAATTTCCTGTCAGAAATAGAAATAGAGTAGCAGAGCAAGAAAACTGTGCCGATAGCCTGCCAGCATCCTGGCCACACCTCCATGCCTTAGCAAATCTTGATGTCAACTGCCATTCATTCAGATTCATGAGCTTCCTTAAGGACATGTACACTGTTTAATCCTGACCATTAGATGTAAAAAAAAAATGGTTTGAAAGAGACAGCTCCCACTAGACAGTAATAAAGCAATTGAAATAATAATCTAATCCAAAACAAATCTACAACATAAGCAGCCCAAGTCAATAGTCTTATATTGTCAGTTAATAAGGCTATAATTAGATTCCCTGATGAAGTGGATTACTATTAATTTAACATTTTATTGAGCAGTAATAGGCATTTGAATGCCATTATTTCTAAAATTAGGTGAAACAAATTAAGGTTGGAATCAAACAGCTATGGATTCTTCTGTGTTCCCAGGATAGGAACTCCAAAGAAAATATATAGTAATAAAAATGCAAACAAAGTCAGGATGATAATAGTTTGACATGATGCTATGCTTTACTGCCATAAGAAATTGATATTTATTGTACTATTTTAGTCATGTCATGCTGGAAAAAAATGGATTTAAAACTAGAGTGTACTTTATCCTTCAGTCAATACCCTTAGTTATGAGGATGCTAGTAGGTATAATAACCTAAGCAGGACTCCCAAAAATATTAAATGTATGCACAACTGATTAAAGGGGGGCATGACATAGGGGATCCTCTACATTGAGCTGAGTGCCTTTTAGAGCCACCTCCTTTCCAATGAATCAAAGAGATTTCAGATACCACTGTATCTTCATCATGTGAAGTCTTGGCAGGTGTATCATAATAATTAAAAATGCCAAGAGACAGCAAATCCTGAGGTATTCCCTCTCAGTGACCAAAGTCATAGTGGAAACCTTAGAAATAGATCAAAATAATGATTTTTTTAAATTTCCTGTGGAGGAAAGGATCTTTGAAATGAAGTGTCTATTTGACATCCCAGGAACACAATTCTGCATGAGGGAGTCAAGAAAGACCTTTGACTGTTCTCTTGGAATCCCAAATTGTGTAAGAGATCTCTCACCCCTGAAAAAGAGAGACAGAGATTCTTGATACATTGAAAAAGACTCTGGATAGTTCAAAGGGTAAGGCAGAAAACTGATAATGTGATACAGACATGCAAAACCTTAACAAATGTCCAACGTCAGGATGAGTAGGGATATGAAGAAGAACAGGTGAAAAAAAAAACTCTGATCTGGGGGAAAAGGATTGACTCCCTGAAAAGGAGAAATTTCCTCCAACTGCCATCTGTAACCTTGAGGAGTAGTTGTCAGAACCTATTTGTTTGAAAGAATCTATTGTCAAAGAGAAAAAAAAAGAGATTCAGACTTCCTGGAAGAAAAAAAAAAATCAGCCTGCGTGGGAGGGAGACACAAGATCTCTTGAATAGTTATTCACACCAACAGGACTGTCCTTGGGTTTTGGAGGTGCAAAACTTCTCTTTGGAATCATCTTGATGTTCTTCTTGCATGTCTGTTTGTCTGAATTTTGTTGAGATTGTTTAATCTGTTTTTGCTAAAAATGAATGAGGAGATAGAAAATCCAATAAACAATTTGGAAAACTGGTAAAACACAAAATCTAAAAGGCTCCAAAACCAAAACAAATCCAAGGCAGAAGGTCATGAGCAGCAACTATTTTATTTGGTAAACTGATTAAATCCAAACCAAATAAATCACAAATATATTAAGTGCTTTCATCCCTTATCGGAACTTTATCAGAATATAAAAACAGTTAAGTTACAAAACTTTTATACACACATCCATGAGCAATGACAACACATCCTTTGATGTTGTAAGACAGAGTATCTCCAACCATTCCTAGGCAAAGCAACATTGCTATCTAGTGTTCGGATGATTTAAGTGTACTCTATCTTATTGTGTAATCTTGCAAGTCAGCTAGAATACTGTAAACATTTTGTATCAAACATATTGTGTTTTTGTGTGTGTGTGTGTGTGTGTGTGTGTGTCTGTGTATATATCTATATCTATATATATATACACATATGAAAAATCATAAATAAAAAATAAAAATCACATTAAAATGAATGTATAATTCTTTATGTAAACCATAACTATGTTAAAATCATATACATAAAAATCAACATACTGGAAAATCTTTACATGGAATTTCCTTCATAGAAGTTTTTTAACTCAGCACAAAATAACATTAATGTATAACAAAGAGATTGTTAAGTGATGGAGATGTGAAGATACACTAGATGATGATTAGATACACATTTCTAAAATGTTCAATGGTAATACTATTTTGGACTTATTTAAAGAGTTTGCTAAAGTGCTGTGGTGAGACAATTGTGAAATAACAGACTCACTAATTTTGTTTAATGCACCAATACCAGGCTCAATTCCAAAAACACAAACTCATTTACTTTGGTTACGCCTTGCAACTGCAAGGAAATCTGTTACAGTAAATTGGAAATGTCAAAATCCCCTCTCATTTTCAGATTTAATTTCTTTAGCCAAAATTATATATAATAGGGAATTACAAACTGACTACCTCAGAACATTAAATATTACTCCTAAAAACTGTCATGGTTGAAACGGAAATATCTTTTAGATAAATACTAGCTTTTATAAGGATTTTTTTTGTATTTATGGATCTTGTATATAGTTGTTTTTTTTATTTTTGTTGTGTTGTGCTTTCATTTTGATGGTTTCTGTTATTACTGTGATTATATTTATTGTGCATTTTAAGACTGTCTAAAACTCAATTAAAATATTTTTTTTAAAAAAAATCTACAATTTGGAAAAGACAGGCTGCAAAAAATCTTAGAGATTTCCTGGCTCACATTTTTGATCAGCTCTACAGCAGAGGGGCAAAACACTAAATCTCTAGCCATGGGAGAATTTAAAATCTCTTTTTAACATCATCTGGGAGGTTCTGAGAATGCAGCCATGCAAACCTCCTTAAAACAGTATCAGTCCTGGAAGACATATCAACAGGGTCATACATACACTGTAAACAATGAGTAGCATGATCTGTGCAAAACAAGATTTAAAGTAGATTTTTCCTAAAAAAGAATAAACTGCATATAAAACATTCCTCATACTTTCATAATGTGTCAAAACAAACTTTAATGTATGAGCCTGATAATTCAAAGTACTGAAAATCAAAGTTGCAAAATTATACACTTTTTTTCACATACCTAACAATACTTTCCCCCATCCTTATCAGAAAGACTAGGATTGGTATTACCTAAGTGCTTAGCAGCAGTGGGACCAACTAAAGCAATAGCTGCTGAGTCAGGTTTGGGAATAGTGTATAAAATTTAAAAGACTAAGAAATGTATACATCTGTCTTTTTAGGGGCAGCTAGCTGACTATCAGGAAAATTGCAGGCAATAACACAAACATTCTCTAAAGCAGACACAACAGGAGGAGCAGCTGTGGGTTCTAGAAAATCCTTCTGTAACATCTCATAGTATTTTCTGAGGGACTGAGAAACCTCAGTGTGCTCCCACTGAAAACAATGGCACATTGTAGCAACAGTGTTAGGGAAAGAGACCCCCCCCCCCCCGCACAGGGAAAATCAGACACTGAGCTCCCCTCTTAGTCCGAAACAGAAATATGAGGGAAAAATCCTATATCCATTCCTGCATCTTCCTGTTCATATTCAGAATTTTGAATCTCTTCAGGAAAAGAGGAATACATGTGTCTTTTACCAGAAACTACTTTACAAGAAACAGCAATAGTCTGGATTAAACCCTGAGCAAGACCCAGTAAACTACTCCTATCTAAATAAAATTGAGGAGGAGTAGATACATGTTTGGTTTCTGTTTCTTTTTGACAAGAAAATGTGGGGCATGCTGCTTCTCTAGGGATGGGCACAGCATTCTGGCAAAACAGGGAAACCTTCAATGTTCCCTTTCCCAGGACCAATATTTATAGCTGTCCCTTGCCTACTAAGAGGACTACAACAGCCAAAGAAGACCTGCTTAACCCTCGGTCCATACTGGCTGTAGGTGCTACACCAGAGGGATTTGGGGTAAAATATGAGGCACATTGCTAGCCTGCAGTGATGGCAAAGGCTGTTCACTTAACTTGTTCCTTTTTGTGTCTAGAAGAAGGACAAACTGTGAGACCAGTAGTCTGTTCCAAGATCAAACTGAAAATGGTGCCTCTTTCCCAAGGGAAGACATGCAGCAATCGCTAGTAAAATTATTCCACAAAAGTTACTTTTTTGTAACAGAAAAAAGCAAAGTAAAAGCACCTTGCCATTCTATGTCAGCCCCACAAAGGAAAAATAAACACAATTTATCCATAGAAAATATGGTTTCCATTAGCTTACATTACTTTTAAACTGAGAAAAAAGCATGCCCTATTTAAAAGAACTTTGCAATTTAATAAAACACAACAATCCTAGCTTTTTCTGAAGAGGAAAGTAATAAAACATTAATAAAATTAAGAAATTGGAAGGTTTTTTACCCCAAAAGTGAATTTATCTGCCCAGCAAAGGAAAGCACAAGATGACCTTTGATCTTCAAAAGCATCAGAGGAGCATATTTGTTGTCCTTGTTAAAGCTCTGAAGGGCTTTGCACCCAAAATTTGTATTTTAGTCAACTCAACTCAAGCTGCTTGATAGTTTGGCTGCACAGAAGGTGCCCAGAACCTTTGGAAGCTGGTCAGCTGTTATACTCTTGGCTGGATGTAACCCACATAACTAAGGCTCTGCAGCAGTGATCAGTATGATGAATGCCTATCTATAACTGCTACACCAGTCAATGCAGACAGAGAAGAAAGGTTAGAACTAAATAACAAATCTATCAGTAATCATTAACAGTAACTCATATTTTTACCCACAAATCTGTGTATCCCTCAAAAACAGGTTATTTATAATTAAAATGGCATCATTATCCCAGATGTTTTACTTTGTTTACACCACATCCATCACTCCTCCCCAGGTAGCCGTCAGCCTGTGATATACTCTAACATATCCCCTCCTTGTTGCTCAGGTACTTATAAAACTGATTTCAAATAAACAAGCAGCAAAAATAGTATTTTTTTCTCCCAGTGTCTGTCAGCATCCAACAAGGATCCATTATATGCTTCATACCATTCAACATATTTATTAATGACTTATACTTAGCAACTACAGAAGCCAAGATTGTTCAATATACAGATGACTTTACATCCATTTGCACTGCAAAAAGTTACTAGAAATACAGCAGAAAAGCTAAAGAGTAGGGTGTTGTCTACAATATCAATTGCTTTAGTAAGGTCAATGAAAATAGCTCCCATGAGGTTTCCTTTCTCCACATTTAGAAAGATGTCACCGATCATGGTCATTGTGTCCTGACCTGGCTAGAAAATGCAGAATCCTAGAAGGCAATAACAATATAAACAAAAATTAATAACCATAAAAAAAATAAATAAATAAAAAACTACAGTGTTCAGCCTCAAAGGCTTTTTAATAATGTGTTTAACTCTTTCATCCATATAGTACACAGACTTCTTCAGAATTAAGTAACACACTTTGCATAGTATTTAAGACAAATACAGTTATGTGACTCAGGAATCAATTAAACTGAGTAACAATTAACACACCGCAATCTCAAAGGAAGCACTCAGATCTGCTCAGAAGTGGTGGTCAATGACACCACATACACAAATGCTGTAGAGATCGCCAACCTGCTGACAGACAGGTTCAGTGAAAACTTCACCATTCTGTCCCCCCATCAGTAAATCAGGACATCTCCAGCACCTGCTCCCTCTAGGGAGCAAGTCATCACTGCCCTCTCAAAGGCAAAAAAGTACAGTCTCCATGGGACACGATAACATCGCAAGCTGCATCCTACATGAACTCAGGCAGGAACTTGCAGCACCATTAGACACCCTATTCAACCAAAGCATGAGTAATTGTAGACCCATCAGCCTAACTAGCCTGATCTGCAAGGCCATGGAGTGGATTATCATGGACCTCATTAACAAGGACATTGGCAACCTTCAAACACTCAATCCCACATGGTTTCATCAAGGGGAGGGCATGCCTGTTAAATTTGGTTGCCTTCTTTGAGACGGTCAGCAAAGCCATGGATAAGGGGTAGATAGTGCACACCACCTACATAGACCTGACCAAAGCCTTCGATACTATTCCCCACTCAGGTATAATAAATAAACTCTCTCAAATAGGCATCAATCTGTATGTTACCAGTTGGGCAGTAAACTGGTTCACCGATAGAACAAACCTAGTCAAAATAGGAGAAGCCACCAAAAGCACTAGACCCGTAACAAGCAGTGTACCCCAAGAATTAATCTTGGGGGCCTCTGTTGCTTGGGATATACTTTTCTGAGGTGTAGGCCAAATCCAATGGGGTAGGGCTGACCAGGTTTGCAGATGATTGCAAGCTAAGCGCTGTCATCAATTCCCTTAGTGATGTGGACATCCTCAAAGAGGGTCTCACCCGAGCAAATGACTGGTGCTAGAAACACGGTCTCAAATTGAATGTCAAAAAATGCATCATTATCCCCTTTGGGGAGAGTGATGATCCCCACAAATTATAACATTAATAACAAGGTCCTAAGTATGCAATCAGTTGTGATGAACTTGGGCACCCAGGTTGATAGCAAACTGACTTTTGACCACTATATTGCCTCCATTGTACAGAAAGCTTTCTACATGGCCCATCAAATTAGTAAGGGTATCTCATCCAGGGACATGGTAGTCATAATATCCCTGTATTCTTCCCTTATAAGACCCATTATTGAGTACAATGCCCCTTTCAACATATACCTCACAAAGCACATGCAAACAGATAGAGAGACCGCAGAGGTTCCTCACCAGGAGAATCCAGGGCCTCAAACATCTACCCTACATAGATAGGCTAAAGGCCCTGTCCCTCTACTCAGTCTCATACAGACTCCCCACAGGTGATCTCTGATTGGCATATAAAGCAATATCAGACCCTGCTTTGATGGGACTGCTGCATATCTGCAGGTCAAGCTCCAGTTGAGTAACTCACATGTACAACCTCAACCTGGTCTGTGACATCAATAGGACTTGTTGGCAGGACAGATTTGTGTCCCAGAGACTCCCTCTTCTGTGGAACAGACTTCCTCTCCACATTAACCCTTTTTAAGCGCAACCTCGATAACTGGATGGGGAACAGAAAGTACACCCCTGGGATTCCACCTGTGTCCCTGCTGGACAAGGGCATTTGGTACTGACTTGTCGGAACATGGGCTCAGTTCTTGGCTAGGCTTGTAAGGGCCTCAGGGCCAATAGCCTACTAACTTCCTATGATCCTATGAACTCCTCTATATATATATATATATATATATATATATATATATATATATATATATATACACACATACACAATGTGTGTTCTTAAAAACATCTAAATGCAAAAGAATAAAAATGCTGAATTGAAGGATATAGTCAATTTAGCTGCTCTAAATTTTAACAAACTATTAAAGAATAAACTTTCATTAATGCCTGGTAATATGCAGATGTTGACTTTAATTGTCATAATAGTTTCTAATATTCAACAGTTTCTATCCATACCCACTTTTGCTTTTTGAAACTGTAAGCAAAATCATTTTGAAGTCTGTACATTCCAAAGTGTGTTTAATAAGTACTTTTTTAAACCATTTAATGTCATAAATGAGTTCACTAACATAGTCTTCTAATGTTCTTCAATTTTTTTCATATATAAAATGTTTGCCAGGAAGGATTGACAAATTGCAGCATTAGTTATACCCCTGGTGGCACTATTTCATATTTATTTTGAGCAGAAATCATGCTGAAAGAGGGACACAATTGTGAAAGTTTTAAGGTTGTTGATGGGTTTGTTGTAGACCGTGTTTTGCAGTACTTTTCCCAATGCTGGATGGGCTGAATGGCAGGATTGACGGATTTCAGAACAGGCCTGCCATTATCATTCTTTCATTAACAAATGGATTACTCCTTTAATGATGCTGCTGTTGCAAAGACATTTGAGTAAGATGAGGCTGTGGTCTTTAAAGGTGGACATAAACTAGAGGTAGATGCACTCACTTACCGGGGTGGGGCATCTGAAGGAATGTTATTAAGGAATTAAATAACGTTTTTTCTTTTGTTATCACTTTGAAGTATGGACTTAAGTCAATTAGTGTTTCACTTCCAGAGGGGGCAACACTGTTTGTCGCAGGACTAAGGTTTGGAGGACTACAGAATTCTATAAGAAAGTCATTGGGTAAGTATTCTTAAAGATGGAATGGTATCACTGTGCAGCAGGTATTTTGGGGCATATTTGCTAATGATGTTTTATCAAGATTCCAGAATTTTCTTATGGTTTTGTCTGAACAGAGGTGTGGAGACTGAATTTATTCTTGCTAGTAGTTTTTTAACCATCTTAGTTTGCAAAGTGTTTTCAGTTTCCTTGTGTTAGGAACTGTTTCTTTGTGGTGCAGGTTTTGTCTCAATCTTTGCAGAAAGATTTTTTTGCATCTTAGTGTTTGGTTAGGAAGATTGCAAGGGAATTAATAATTTAATTGGCATCATCTAGGACTAGGATGTTTTCATGTATTGCTGTGAGAAATGCTTATGTAGGTTTTGGATTTTTGGGGAGATTGAGGCCAGAAGTAAATTAGATTATGGGATGGGAGGTTTCATAGTGAACGTCATGTAGCAGTGCTCACTGATGGATGGAGGTATGAGGGAAATGTTCTGGATGGGGAGGCATCACTGGTGATGCTGGGATGTTGTAGGGAGTGGGTGTTAGATGAGAAGTGTAGACATTTGGAGAGAGCAAGGTTTGATAGGATGTCCCCAAATGTGGACAAATCTTTGGGATTAAATAAACTAAAGTTGAAGTCACCTAGAATTATTATGAATTTGTAAAGTGAGCAAGAGACTATGGTGTTAGATTGTAAAGATTTCAATTTTATCCTGTTAGATCATGAAGGAAGGTTTTTATTAAGTATAATAGAGTTGCTCGGTTAGAGCACTTTGATGCAGGGAGTTGACATTTGTTTGGACTTGGGGGTACAACAGGCTTCTAGAGCAGTAAAATCAGTGGTGGTATACTGTCTCATTTAATTGTTTTGCACATCAAATTACTGGCCACATTTCTGTCAAAATCATTTTCATAACAAGTACTCTGTGCTTTAATTGCTTTTATGAATTGTCTGACAATAAGCCACAGAGGGGTTTTTAGAAATCATTTTTGTTGCTTTGTGAGCTAGTAAGAGAGATGGCTAGAAAGGTGCTTGGTGTGACATCTGGAATAAGGAAGGAGGACAAGGAGACCTGGTGGTGGAATGAAGAAGTACAGGAGAGTATACAGAGAAAGAGATTGGCAAAGAAGTGGGATTGTCAGAGAGATGAAGAAAGTAGACAAGAGTATAAAGAGATGAGGTGAATAGCAAAGAGAGAGGTGGTGAAGGCTAAGGATAAAGCATATGAAGAGTTGTATAAAGATGTGCAGCAGGTAAGGGTGATAAAGGATAATGAGGGAAATGTACTCACAAGTGAGGAAAGTGTGTTGAGCAGATGGAAAGAGTACTTTGAGGGGCTGATGAATGAAGAGAATGAGAGGGAGAGAAGGTTGGATGATGTGTGGATAGTGAATTATGAAGTGCAGTGGATTAGCAAGGAGGAAGTAAGGACAGCTATGAAGAGGATGAAGAACGGAAAGGCTGTTGGTCCAGATGACATGCCTGTGGAAGCATGGAGGTGTTTAGGTGAAATGGCAGTGGAGTTTTTAACTAGATTGTTTAATGAAATCTTAGAAAGTGAGAGGATGCCTGAGGAATGGAGAAAAAGTGTGTTGGTACCGATTTTTAAAAATAAAGGTGATGTGCAGAGCTATAGTAACTACGGAGGGATTAAATTGATCAGTCACAGCATGAAGTTATGGGAAAGAGTAGTGGAAGCTAGGTTAAGAAGGGAGGTGATTATTAGTGATCAGCAGTATGGTTTCATGCCAGGAAAGAGCACTATAGATGTGATGTTTGCTCTGAGAGTGTTGATGGAGAAGTACAGAGAAGGTCAGAAGGAGTTGCATTGTGTCTTTGTGGACTTAGAGAAAGCATATGACAGGGTGCCTAGAAAGGAGTTGTGGTCGCGAGTGTCAGAGAAGTATGTAAGAGTGGTACAGGATATGTACGAGGGTAGTGTGACAGTGGTGAGGTCTGCGGTGGGAGTGACAGATGCATTTAAGGTGGAGGTGGGATTACATCAAGGATCAACTCTGAGCCCTTTCTTATTTGTAATGGTGATGGACAGGTTGACAGACGAGATCAGCCAGGAGTCCCCGTGGACTATGATGTTTGCAGACGACATTGTGATCTGTAGTGAGAGTAGGAAATAGGTGGAGGAGACCCTGGAGAGGTGGAGATATGCTCTAGAGAGAAGAGGAATGAAGGTCAGCAGGACTAAGATGGAATATATGTATGTGAATGAGAGGGAGGATAGAGGAATGGTGAGGATGCAGGGAGTAGAGGTGGCAAAGGTGGATGAGTTTAAATATTTGGGATCAACATTTCAGAGTAATGGTGAGTGTGGAAGAGAGGTGAAGAAGAGAGTACAGGCAGGATGGAGTGGGTGGAGAAGAGTCAGGAGTGATTTGTGACAGACAAGTACCAGTAAGAGTGAAAGGGAAGGTCTACAAGAGGGTAGTTATATGGGTTGGAGACAGTGGCATTGACAAAAAGGCAGGAGTCAGAGCTTGACGTGGCATTGTTGAAGATGTTAAGATTTGCACTGGGTGTGACGAGGATGGACAGGATTAGGAATAAGTATATTAGAGGGTCAGCCCAGGTTGGAAGGTTTGTAGACCAAGCCAGAGAGGCAAGGTTATGTTGGTTTGGACATGTGCAGAGTATATTGGGAAAAAGATGCTAAGGATGAAGCTGCCAGGTAACAGGAAAAGAGGAAGGTCTAAGATAAGGTTTATGGATATGGTGAGAGAGGACATGCAGATGGTTGGTGTGACAGAGCAAGATGCAGTGGACAGGAAGAAATGGAAACAGTTGATCTGCTGTGGCGACCCCTAACGGGAGCAGCTGAAAGAAGAAGAAGAAGATTTTTGTTGCTTTGATTTTGTAATAGGGAAACATGATTAAGGACTTTAAGTCTTCATGGTGAGGAGAACTGCTCAGAGAGTTTTGTATGTATTGCACACAGCTTTAACTTTAGAAATATGATGGATGGATAACTGTCATTATATGGTTCAATATAAGGTAGCATTCCAGTGAAATTATTTACAATAGAAGTGAGATAATCTATTTCACTACAAGAACTCAAGTTGAAATTGGGGTGGGCACCAGGCTACTGCATTCTCTTTTGTGAGGTTACAATTCTGTAGCATTACACAGACCAAACACTGAATGTTACATTGACAAGCATAATTTTAAGCATGTCTGAGTTTCAGAAAAACAAAATGCTAAATACATTTTAACAAACTTTGTTTTTATAGGATTTCCTTATCTCTACAGCATGGCCTGCCTGATAAGTGTCCTCTCTTTATTTACACTGTTGGCCCTCACACTCCCATCTACACATCAAGCAGTTGTAAATCAGCACCTGTGTGGCTCCCACTTGGTAGAGGCACTTTATTTTGTGTGCGCAGACAGAGGATTTTTTTATTTACCTAAAGGAAAACGTGAGCTTGAACAGTTTCCAGGTATGTTCAAACTGTAAACTGTTTCCTTTGTCCTTGTGATGCTTTTAGAGAAATGACTGCATGCATTTTTTATGTTTCTAAAGATTTTTGTTAGAATTTTTCAAGTATATGTTCAGTAATAACATAATTCCAAAGCATGCCAATCTCATTGCATTACAATGTTGGATTTTAGTTGGTTATTTTTATACTGGCTCTTCAGGTAATACTTCATTTTTTTTATTACTCACTCCATATTAAAGTGTAATTATAAATATATATTACCATTTACCTATGTGACATAGAGGATTATGATGGTGTGGCAGTGCTGACAGCGAACAAAGCTTGAGAACTGAATCTTGCCACTCATGCTGAGAACACATAATGGTAGGTTAGCATCAGTGAACTGCTCATAATTCCTTGTAGTGCATTTATCTTTATCTGCTGCATGTACTACAAGTTTCAGTATAAAAAAAATAGCCATAAATCACTTAGTGTGCATGACAGAAATGTAGTGCAACACTGCCCCATATGTTTACATTCATCTTCCATGCTTCTCAAAGGCCCAGCTTTTTGCAGAATATCCAGATTTTTGCCTCATATCTTGGGCATGTTCCTGCATGGTTTTCAGACCAATTACTGAGGATTAAAGTCACTAAACAATTACATGCATTCAGGTTTCAGGCTTTGTAACCTTCAAAAAATCAGGAGAACACACATCCTATTTTTTTAGTACATGCATACATACATATACATACATACATACAAATATTTCAAGCATGGGCATTAATGCCCTTCTAGCTTGCCAATATACCAAAACACTTGTTCCTATAATAAGTGTCTAGGCTGTTTTTAAAATATCTAAACTAGTACTTGCTTTAATTAATTTGGTAGCCTGTTCCATGCACCAGCTACTCTGTCAGAGGACCAATTAATACACTTCTCATTCCTACCGAATCTTCTACACAGGTTGTCTCATGATTCTCTAGTATTTTTGATAACCCCAAACATTCCCAGAGGTAGTTGTCCCTAAATGCCCAATATACCTGAATAAGATCTCCTCTTAGATATCTGTAAGAGACACTGTACAAGTTCAGATATTTTAGTCTTTCATAATTACTTAAATTTTCACATTCATGGATGCCCTTGGTATATTTCCACTGCACTCTTTCCAGTTTACTTGTGCTTGTTTCTTATAGGGTTTCCATATCGTTATTCCATATTCAAGTTTTGGTGTAATGTAACTAACAAAAATTACTTCATCATTTTTGATTTCCTAGACTTTATAAATCTTTTTATACATCATATAGTTCTATGACTATCATTAACCAATTGATTGATATGATTCGAAAAATTCAAAGCTGGATCTACCCATATACTCAGGTCCTTAAATGAGTCTACAGTTTCAGTCACTGTGTGCTGTATTAAATATTCACCTTTCAGTTTATGTCTCCCAAATCTCATATGCTTAGTTTTTGATGTATTTATCAGCATATTATTCTCCTGTGCCCAAATGGTAAACTTAGGTTATTTTGCAGACATTCCTTATCTGTAACACATGTAATCAGTTTACCCAATTTCAGGTTGTCTGCATATAGACTGTAGAACACCTCAGATGAAAATGTTAGGTCTGAAAGATACAATCTAAACAAGTAAGAGCCTAGGACAGAGCCCTGTGGGACACCCTGACTGTAACCAAGGATGTCACCAGTCAATTTGCTGTATGATACTTGCAATGTCCTGTTCGTAAGCCATGCAGCTATCCATCTTATCAAGAGTACATCAATACCTAGTTGCACTAATTTATTTATCAGTGTTTTGTGTATGACCTGTCAAATGCTGAAGTTAAATCTATATAAATTACATCACAGCGCAATTTTTCATTCACAGCTATTATATTGTTATAGAACATCATATTACAGGTGGTAATAGATCTGTTTACAACTTATCCATGCTGATATATGGTTTCATGTCCCAGTCTATCCAGTTCTGGCAACAACTTATCCAATATTACCTTCTCCATTATTTTTCCGCAACATGAAAGTAGACTTAAGGGGGTTTGTCCTACTCCCTTTTCCCTTGAAGACAGGTTTAATAAGCGCATGTCTCCAATCTTAAGGAATCTCCCCATATTTATATGACCTAGTGAATAATAGATATAGTGGTACCGTATGTTCTTGCTGAAGTGTTCTCAGGTCATTGTTACTAATTCTGTCTCCTTCCTGTGCTTTGTTTGGATCCAATTTGCACAGTTTTTTTTTCAAAATAATCTAATTTGATTCCAGTATCTGGGGTTACCTGGATGTCACTAGGGCAAAGTATCGCCCCTTTTGTGGAGACAAACTGTTTTGCGTAAGATTTTGTAAATATATCTATAATCTATTTTGTCTGAGAATAAATTTTAGAATCTGCACAGTTTATCAATTTGTGTGTCTTTACTCCTTCCATATCTTATGTATCTATAAAAAGGTTTCCTATTATGCTCAATATCTTTATATAAATTTCTCTTTAAATTTTTATTGATCTTGTCTCACACTATGCTTAATCTGTTTATCCAGCTAGTTTATTTCAGTCTTCAAATTGTCATTTGACCTGTCTTCCATGTCTTATATTTTTTGTCTGTCACCTTAATCAGATATTGGGTTTATATTACATTATCGAAACTTTAAATGTTCAAACGCTATATGGTTAAACCCTTAAAATTTCGAAAATGACAGAAAAAAAAAAAAATAAAAAACAGAAAAAAAATTACCTAACGGTTGAAAGCAGAGGGGGCAAGCTCCCCTACACCCCCACGCTCCCCACTTTTTACATATACCAACTCTGCGATCGCACTACAGTGCAGTAAAGGGAAATCTTCCCGTTCTGCACTGAATGGAGATCTCCGTTAACACGTTTGAACTTTTCAAAGTTCAAACATATGGATTCGACCGTATAGTGTTCAAACATTCAAAAGTTTGACAACGTAATAGGGAACCTCAGATATCTTGTTCTTTATCCTAATGTTAAACATTTGTTTGATTTTTCGCACACAATTTCTCTTTCAAAACTTTTCACATTCCATCTGCAGTTTTTCCACTGAACACCTCACTACAGTTACATTGTG
Source organism: Protopterus annectens (assembly GCF_019279795.1). Taxonomy (NCBI): domain Eukaryota; kingdom Metazoa; phylum Chordata; order Ceratodontiformes; family Protopteridae; genus Protopterus; species Protopterus annectens. The sequence continues at coordinate 1,328,432,663 of NC_056744.1, forward strand.
ACTGTTTTGCTTTCATATAATCTGTAATTAACTTTCTGTGCATTGATTTAGATTTCAGTTTGACAGAATTACCTAGCAACAAATTAACCCTTATAAGCCCAGGATCATTGCACATCAGCGGTGGTAAAACTTGACTTGGAGTTACAGTAATTTCTTTAAGAATACAAACAATGTCTAGTATGTTCCATCCCCTGGTAGGTTTTTTACAATCTGAAGCAATTGTTGTTCCTGAATATATATTGTGAACATTTTCCTTATTAAAGTTGTTGGATCAATATTATTACAGTCTGTTTCTGGTAAATTTAAGACCTCAGCTGATATTATTTTTCCTACTGTGTTTCCTGCAAGAAATGTATGAATTCTCTAGGTCATCTGGACTTGACTTTGGTGGTCTGTACACTTAATCAATTGTTATATATTCCAGGGTTGTCTTTATTGTCACAGTTGCACAGTCTATAGTATGGGTGTTGTCATTGAACATGTAATAATCACAGGTCTCATCATTTTCTTTAATCCCTATCATAACACCTCTTCCTGATTTTTTGTTAGAATGTCTGTTACAGTAGAAACATTTATATCCTGACAGAACTGGTTTCCAGTCATTGTTCTTTAACTATGTTTCACAAACAACATCAATGTTGTGGGAGTGTAGCAAAGTTTCCAATAAGAAAAAAATATTATTAATGCACCTAGTAAGTTTTTACGTTCAGGACAGGAAGTCAGAGACATATTAGTGATGGAAACAAATCTTTTATTCTGTCACCGTCTTTTGTACTGGCAGATTTTGCTGCTTAGCATTGAACACAACCTTGACAACCTTCAGGAGGGGGTGCTTAACATTTGTTAAGGTTGGGTCTCACATCACTCTAGTTCTGAACTGATTTGTCTTTTTCCAGATATCGGAGCATAATCAACATGCTCCATGCAGTACATACCTATTGAATACAATATATAAAATGGTAACAACAACAAGAAGTGATACATATTGGGAATCCAAGCCCCTTCAAGATAAACATAAAGAAATACAATATGTCACTGTCTGCTTTCTCTGCCTGCATTACCATATGTTTCACTCTTTCTCATTCCCAAACTACCACTATTCTTCACCTCAGAAGTATTCAATTACACCTCTTTTGTCAAATTCAACACCCCTTGGCATGTCACTTCCTACTTAATATCAGTACCACTCAAGAACTCAGTCAGTCAGTCAGTCTATCTGTCTCCAGCTACCTTTTTCATAATTTTCTCTGTCTCTACCACCTCGAAACCTACATTCACAGTATCGTGCTTACCACTATCTCATTTTTATATATCCTGACACCCCCCCCAAACAAAATAAAAAATAAAGAAAGACCCCTATACTTCAGCAAACTGTGAACTGCTTACTCCAGCCCCCTTCTACACAGGAAGCTTTGTAACACCATACCTCATAATTTCAGGTTTGAAATTTAACCCACAGATATTACTGCACACTGCCATTTTGTGTGTCTCATCATTCATTTCCACATCATCTTCATGAATAGAACATCCTTATATTGTTTTCTTTTCTGGCCTTCTTGCAACAAAGGACACACTTGTTCCTATGCATACATTTAAAGATCTGTAGTTGAAATGCTTTCTGCAACTGTTCCTTCCAAAGATCAAACAATTTTATAGGTATCAATTGACTGGCTAACATATCAACATTTTCTAAGATATCATGTAATTTCTTCTATTCTCTAAAATTCCTGGTAGGTACAGCCTTGACATTTTAGTTACAAAGCACACAAACATCATGCTGAGACTTTTTTAAAGGTAACCTACCAGTCTATCCAGTTACATAACGATCTTTCATCTGCATGTATACACTACAGTCTAGTAAAATACCCATCATACATTCATGAAATAGAATGTACAAAGTCACTTTGAGGATACCATGCCTGTTATTATCATTCTGCTGACTATGGACAACAACTCAAAATATAACCTTGTTAAGAGTTCAGTTAAAATATACATAACATTAATTACCTGTTAGTCTTGAAGCAAGAATAACTCTTCAGCATGTGCAAATCATTTGTTTCTTTATTGTAGTAGAATAAATCACAGCACTAGAAGACTGCCTTCACAATTTTTTCAAATCAGTCACATGAAGCAGCAAAATTACACAGGTTTTATACTCTTTCTTATCAGTAACATACATGCAGAATTCTGACATTTCCCTTTAGTTAACAAATAGGGTCTCTGCAGACCCTCATGCTACTTGCTTTGTGCTGCACATGAACACTTAACCATGTTTTTAGCAACAATAATGTTTTCAATGCACAAGCCGCCTACCCTGGCAACCTGTTCTGTTTTTCCTGACCTTGTATCTTTCAGTACCAGTACATGGTGTCCCCCCCAACATTTCTTGTTAACAACCCATCCCAGTCTGGGTAGGTCAGTGCTCACATAAAACACAACCTCTTTCCCATTGTGCTGTCTCCTCCCTTCCTGGGCAACAACAATAAGTATCTTTGGTTTGCACAACTATACATCTATACTACATGTAATTTTAACATAAACAATTATTTTAGTTCATTTATGAAGAAATTGTAAATTAATATGCATTTTGTGAAGAATAATCATAAGAAATACATTGTTCTCTAACAACCTTAAGTTTAAAAATCCTGTACACAACACAACAAAATTACCTGCACAGAGCTGACAAATAACACAGCAAAATCTTCCTAAGAATTTTTAATTTAGTGTCAATATTCTCCATTTGCTATGTACTTATTTATCAATGTTCTACTTATTCATGACAATATTAAATGTTTGTTTCAGTATATTTGGTAACCTACTTGTGGACAAAGATTAAATTCTAGAGCCTCATTTACCTGAAGTTTAACCCACTGAGGATAGGAGTTCCTCCATAGAAAATTACTGTAGGCAAGTTCTGCCAGCAATGATTCACATTTTGGAGAAATGCCCCCTTTCTTTGATTGAATTTGATATGACAGAGAGAGAGAGAGAGAGAGAGAGAGAGAGAGAGTGCACGTGCCATGGAGTTGGTATTTATATATAAATATGTATATACATATTGCTATATAAATATGTATATATATATATATATATATATATATATATATATATATATATATATATATATATAAACAGTCCAGATATAATTTGCCATTGGGCAAAACTGGTTTGTTTGTTTTGCTGTAAGCTTGGCTGCCTTTGCTTATTTATTATTACAAATAAATCCTTTATGTTACTGCATTTACAATATTTGTGATTTTTTTCAGAGGTGCTGGATATATCTGGACTGTTGCTGTATCTGATTTTTCTGTTGCATTCTTGTGGTGATTCGTGCACTGTTTGTGTTGTCTGAATTATATTTATATATATATATATATATATATATATATATATATATATATATATAAGTTTGGTGGGTCCAGGTGGACTTGCCCCCCTGCAAATTGAAACCATTTTAAAAAAGTGCTGCTTTTTTGTTTGTTTGATTCAAGAGAATGCAGAACAGGGATTCTGATATTCATTGCATTGAGTCAGTCTACTCATATTGGAAGCCAAAATATTTAATTCATGCCCTGCTTAATTATTAGTGTACTGTGTTGTAAATGTAAAGTTTCCATAAAACTGAGTGTACATATTGATTTTTGATACTTGCGGTGTTTTATCTTTGTAGATTTTTCCGTGAAAAGGGTTTTCAGACCTATTCGGACATTTTTAGTAAACACATGCAACAAATAAATAAAATAAAATAATTTGGAACTCCAGTAGTAAAACAAAACACTGAAGACTGACATCAGTTGCACAGACTTTTATTTCCATAATAAAAGCCTTTGTCTCTAAGAGTTACATGAGACTTCATTAGAATCTGTGCAGAATTCAGTGGACTTCGTTAATTTTATTGACCAAGGAAGCCCTGAAACAGTCTTTTCCACATTACCAATCAATGTCACTTTTCTGCAAACCATGAAAAAATTCCAAAACTAAATTCATCCATTATTCTAAATTCCACTATTCTCTTTGTTACTAAACTGTCATGCTATTTACATATAATCCTCTAAACATAAATGATATGTAAGCTATAGTTGCCTTGCTCATGAAACACCATTAGTTGCTATAGACAATCCACTAATGTATACAAAGAAACTAACTAAAATCTTCAATTCTCTACTTTACAATAAAAAACATGGCATTCAATATTGACACCCCAGTCCTGCACTACCATAAACCTGTATCCGTTACTTAAATAACCACCTGTAAACATTCTTCAAATCCAAAAGAAAAAAAAAACACCCTTCTACAGATGCAATCTACCCCTCTATATCTTTTTATTATTTTTGCTTTGAGTTTTTGGCCATGGTTCTGGCACCAGTTATTTGTCTGTGTCACACCTTCCTGGAGGATATCTACATCTTTGGAGGGTTCAGTGAATGTAGCCAGTATAAATGACCAGGGATGTTATGCTGTTGTTTGCAGGATATTCATTTTATTTCTAGGGTATAGAAAAACAAACAACTCATATCAAATAACAGACCTAAAATAGTCAATAAAAAAGGCAATAGAAATTCTTAATTATTTATAAATACTTGAATGTTTAAAATTCTTAAATTCTTAAATGTTTAAAATGTTAACTACTTAAGACTACAGCAACTGATATTGCTGTACCTATATTGGTGTTATGTATTTTATGTTTAATTTATATATTTTAGATATTTTTGTACAGTGTATATTGGATTAAAGGAATGTGCTGCTTTTAAGGAAGGGTTTGTGTGGATTGACCAATGGGCTTGCTTTTGAGTGTACTTAAACAGGGCAAACATGTATAAGATTATCTGATTAAGTTCATATGAAGTGAACAAAAGCACTAATCTTTTTTATTTTGTGTTTATTAAAGTTCCATAAATTTCAGTTTTACCATGGATCTGCTTGAGCCAATTTTTGTTTGGACATTGTTTGTACATTGCCTTTGTGTTTCGTTTGGTGTGATATAAACAAAACATGTTGGAGGGATAGGTATGTCTCTCAGAGACTACTCCTTCTCTGGAACAGAGTCTACATTCATGTGAAACAAAGCACTTCCCAAAACTCAGTTTGGAACAATGGGTGGGGAATCACAAATTCACCCTTGGTTTGTTGTCTATGGTCCTTATGGATGGGGAAGTTTGTTGATGACCAAAGGTACAGGTATAGCCTGAGGGTGTTGATAATTGGGAAATTGGAGCATGAATGGCTATTGAGAAACATTCCATTGTCCATACATAAACATATATATGCGATTTTTGGATGACATTTTTATTGTTTGGACAGGAAACAAACTATAATTAGACAACTTTATAGATTACATCAACAATACCGTGTGGTTTTTGAAGTTCACACACTCAACCAATACTGAGAAGATAGATTTTTTGGACATTAGTTTAATATATGACAAGAAAGAACATAGTGTGAAATCAACTATATATAGGAAACCTACCTTCTCAAACTCGTATTTACATTACGATAGTTGGCACCCCAACCATCAGAAGAAAGCCATAGTTAAAGGGCAGATGATTCGAGTAGTACGAATGGTTAGTGATACTGTGGACTTTGAGAACGAATTAGATTTTGTAATAGGAATGTTTCTCAATAGAGGGTACCCAAATAGGTTATGTGAAGACCTGAAAAAGGAAATTGTTTTTAAAAGGAACAACAAGATTATGGTTCCAATTATATTATCGGATGTAGATCAGTTTGGATATTCTACCCACCATAGGGAGCATAATACATTTGGTAATGACACCATTTTATATATTTTAAGGTACAACAGGGACACTGAGTTCATAGTCAATATTGTTATGAAATATTGGGATATTTTTCACAAACACAAGGAGGAACAAAGGCTTTTTTTACTTAAGCCTAAAATTTGTATATAGAAAGGATTGGTCATTGAAAGATATTTTTGAAAGGGGTATGGCCGACAGCAATAACATTAGTAATAAACCCAAAGGTAACTATAAGTGTGGAAGATGCACTACATGTAAACATATTTGGACAACGGGACAAAATATTTTTGTTAACAACTGTGACATTGTAATTAATGGTCATTTTGATTGTTTTACTAAAAATGTGGTATATTTGGCTAAGTGTCAACAATGCAGGGCATTCTATGTTGGAAAAACCTGTAGAAGGTTTAGGGATAGAATAAAAGAACATATGTTAGACATACAACATAAAAAATCTGTAAATGCCCTAGCGAGACACATTATGACCAATGGTAGTCACACTTTTAAGTTTTGTGTGATACAGCAGGTGATTTATGACCTCCAAGGTAGAATTACCCAGTTCCATTTAGACATGAGCGAGCTTATCTGGCAACTTAGGCTGGACGCCTGTAATAACCCAGGCTTGAATGAATTTCTTTCAATCAAGCCTTGGCTTAAAATAAGAAATATTCAAAACATTTAATTTTTAGCTGTTGAACATTAGTAGTGTGTGAAGAGGTTATTATTTATATATTCTATATACATATTGAAGTAATTGTAGCAAATTTAAAAATTTTAAATTAACATTTACATACACACAACACATATGCTTTTAGAATAAATAACCATATACACAAGTGTAGGATGATTTACATTTTTTACATATATATATTTTTTAGGTATGTATACTAATTTTTTACATACATCACAGCTAGGTTTATGTAGTATGTATTAACTTTGTAAAGGAAAACCAATGAAGCAAACATAGGCAGAAGCTGGTGCTCTTAGGGTTTGGTTTTCAACTCAAACTAAATTAAATAATTGTCAATTAAGTGTAATTGTTTAATGTGTTTTAGTATATATTAGTGGTACTATGTCACCAATCTGATGAAGTCATTTCCTTGGGACGAAACCTGGTTTATTGGTGATTTCGGTGCTGCTATTTTGGAGTGTTCACTGTTTTTATGCATTTGGAATAAACCTGTTTTTAACATCTTGGGCAGTTTGGATATCGTTCATTCAGATTATCATTGAAGTTAGTACTATCCAGTACAATTTTTGGTTCTCAAAAAGAACCATAATGCCATCTTGAATTTATTATGTAAACCCTAAGTTTGCTAAACTTTTCTGGTTATCTTAAAACGGATTCTAATGAGGAAGAACGTAGTCAACTGTAAGCATCAGTTCAAAATTATTTGAACTAGAAATTATAGTTTCCCTATTGTTCTATAGTCCCTATTTGAACTAAAAATTATATAAACAGAAATTATAGCTTATTGGCCGTTTGGGAAGCTTTTCCATCTCTTGCAACCTTCTGATTTAAAAGCCTGTGTTTGCGTTTGTTTCCCACCTTTCCTATGACTAGCCTAGTCCGGTTACAGAGTTGCTGTATCCAGGATTGTCAATAAGCTTCTGAGCCCCCCAATCCTTTCTGTGTTGTAGGGAAGCCTTCCAGCTTATCAGTGGGAGTGGTAAGCACTAGGTAGCCTATCCTCCATGGGAAGAGTGAGTTTTTCCCAGAAATTGTAGTTTATTTGGCTGTTTGGGCAGTTTTCCATCTCTTTCAACTTGCTGGCTTAAAAGCCTGCGTTTGTACTTGTTCCCCACCTTTCCTGTAACTAGTCTAGTCCAAGTACAGATTTGCTGTATCCAGGACTCTTTGTAAGCTTCTGAACCACCAAAGCCTTTCTGTGTTGGAGGGAAGCCTTCTAGCTTATCAGTGGGAGTGGTAAGCATTAGGTAGCCTATCTACCACAAGAGGAGTGGTTCCTGGTCCAGAAATTGTAGCTATTGGCCGTTTGGGCAGTTTTTTTCCATCTCCTTCAACATTCTGGTTTAAAAGCCACACTTGTGCTTGTTTCCCACCTTTCCTGTAACTAGCCTAGTCTAGATTCAGAGTTGCTGTATCCAGGACTATTGGTAAGCTTCTGAGCCCTGCAAGCCTTTTTGTGTTGGAGGAAAGCCCTCTAGCTTATCAGTGGGAGTGGCAAGCACTAGGTAGCCGGTCTACCACAAGAGGAGAGGTTCTTGGCCCAGAAATTGTAGTTTATTGACCATTTGGACAGTTTGTCCGTCTCTTTCAACTTTCTGGTTTAAAAGACCACATCTGCACTTGTTTCCCATCTTTCCTGTAACTAACCTACTGGGTAGCACTAGAAAGCCTTAAACTGATACAAACCTTTTAGCTTAGAAGAGAGACTTTGGAGTGATTAAGTATCATTTTTCTCTACTTTCTTGCTGTACTTAACTGTTCAGCCTAAAAGCAGATTTTCCAGCATTTATTGTGATTTAAAAGCTTGTTTTTGTTTCACATATTGTACTTATTTGACTGCCTGCATTTTTAAAAAGTTGTTTTTTGTCTAAATAAGTTTAACTGTTGTAGGCTACACACTAAAGTGCGATAACCTTTTCTGATTGTTTGTAGTCGTTTAAAGCTGTTTTAAGTGTAATTTTTACTGTCTTTGCCTTATCTTTTCAAAAAAATTCCTTGTTTCCCACCTTTCTAAGCTAGTATAGTCCAGTTTTCAGGCTAGTGCTGAATTCAGGGCTGTGATACTAGTTTCTGAGTTGCCCATACCTTACTTGGATAGGACGTTTCTCTGTTCACCTGTGAGAGAGGGGAGCTTTGAGCAACCTATGTGTCTCTGGAGGAGTGGTCCAGTCCAGACATTAGTAGTTTATTGGCCATTTTGGACAAATTTCTATCTGTTTCATTTCCCTACTATCAAAACCATGTTTGCATGGTTTTGCACACCGAGCAGTGCCAGTTAGCTATGGTTAACTTATTCCCGGCTCCACTAAGTCTACTCTTCAGTTTTTCCCTTGAAACTAGTCTAACTCTCAACCTAAGCACTCAAAAGGCATCTTTCAGCCCAGCACTTGCTCAGACCTAATAGCATGCACTAATATACCCTGACACTGATTGCCCAGCAGGGCAAGGCTCTTTATTCACCCCTCACCAACCAAGTGACTAAGCAGCTCACCCTACTATTCAGGCATGACCAAAGGGCAATTTCAGGTGTACTCTCCAGTCCAGTTGGTGAATCTGGGTATCCTGAGGCAATGTTACAACTGCCTCATGTACACAGACAACCCTCTCCTCCTTCCACAAAACACTAACATATGCGAGAGAAGCAATTATACAGCCAAACTGGAAGCTAAGCTGTCTCTACCCAAGACTGGAACAGACAGTCAAGAGGAGAAGGTTAGCACCTGCACCACACCTCCAGCCACACACAAAGCTATTAAAACAGCACTGGCAAAAAAAATACATATAAATACACAAAATCATACTCAGAGGCTCTAAATAAAAACCTGCAAAAGCATCACAGACTTCCAAAGCAGACACCCAAACAACCTGCCCCTCCCGTCACAAACCAGACAACATATAAAACATAAAATCAGTGTGTCACACAATCACAGCCCTTAAGGCGAAATAACATACCTAACACACTAGTAATAGGTGACTCTATAGTCAGGCACACTGACATCTCACTCACTAGGCTGGACAAGCAGAAGATTACTGTTAGCTGCCTGTTGGGAGCCAGAATCTGCTACATAACACAAGCACTCAGGTCACTCCAGAACAAGTACAAATATGATTCTGTCATTGTTCATGTTGGTGTGAATGACCTGAGACGTACTTCCATGGACTACATGAAAAGAGACATGGAAGAGCTCTCTGATCATGTAGCCCAGGTTGGTATGACCCTGACCCTGAGTAGCATCCTGCCCTCACCAAGAATGATACCTCAGTATAAAGACAAAATAATCATTTCAACAACTGGCTCAGCTTCTGGTGTCATTCAAAGGGGATCCAGTGTCTGTCAGCCTGGGACAACATGCTTGACAAGCCACATTGCTTCGCAAGAGATGGCTTGCACCTGTCACCCCTAGGCTTTTGAATACTGGCCAAGGCTCTTGCTGCCCCCATAGTGCCTTTTTTAGGCAAGGCTCAAAAGTAAAACCCACCTCCGTAAACAGCACAATTAACAAAAAACTGAGGGTTATGCTACTCAACGCCAAGAGTTTAAATCTCAAAATGCATGCGCTCAAAGCACTCCTCAGTATGGAGAACGCCGACATCTGTGCAGTAATTGAAACCTGGTTCAAGGCTCCAGAGAGCACCCCAGCACTACCAGGCTACAACTCATACCACACGTTTTGGCCACAGAACATGGACTGAAACACAAAAGGAGGGGGTGTATCCATATTCATCAAGGATACCTACACCTCCAGGCTAGTGGTGCAGCATGATACCTCTGAGATCATCCATGTGCAACTAACATTGGGCAAATCTGCAATGCAAATTGTGGCCTGCTACAGATCACCCTCCATGACCCAGGACCCACACTCCACCTTTCTGGAGACACTGGAAAACATGAAGGTCCTACCGAACACCCTGATATTGGGTGATTTCAATTACCCTACCATTCACTGGGAAAACTACTCGAGTACAAACTCCCAGGCCCAGCGCTTCCTAGAATTCATCAACTCAAACACCCTGAATCAGCTGGTAAACTCCCCTACCAGAGGTGAAAACATACTGGACCTGGTCATCACCAACATGGGCGACAGGTGTTCCACACCGGAGATCAACCTGTCACTGGTTAGATCAGACCATAAACTAATCACTCTGGATGTCCACACCCCACCACTATCCCCAACTAAGGAAACCACAGTAAAAAACTTTTCTAAAGCAAACTTCACCTTACTTATGACAGAGGTGGTAAGTTTCATAGCCCCCACTCTAAAGGATAATGCTGCCCAAGATGCAGAAACCTTTACAAATGCAATCTATGAGCACCTACAAGGATGCATGGATCGTGCCATCCCTAGCAAAACCAAGACTCACTCCTCTAAGAGAAGGAAACCAGTTTTGTGGACTCCTGACATAAACAGGCTATACAATAGAAGAAGGAAACTAGTTCAGAAAAAAAAGCAAATCCCAAGAAGGAAAGACATCCCTGATCAGTATCAGTAAGAAACTAAGGTCCCTCATGAAATCATCCAAGGCTAAGGATTCAAAAGATAACCACAAAGCCTTCTTTAGTTATGTTAAGAATCTAAGTGGCAACTCGCAGATATGCACTGAACTAGTGCAAAATAGCACAAAATATACTGAACCTACTGATATTGCCAACATCCTGGCAGATAGATTCAGTGTAAACTTCACCCCCCTCTCACCTCCAAAAGGGCCCACAACAATACCGAAAAAGTGTAGTGTCCCAAAAATCACAGACGCACAGGTGAAAACAGCCCTTTCAAAAGCCAAAAACACAGCATCAATGGGACCAGATGGTGTCCCAGGCTGCATCTTGCACGAACTACAGAATGAACTAACCTCCCACCTAAACACGCTGTTCAACCTCAGCTTCTCCACAGGCTACATGCCCATAGAATGGCGCACATCAACGGTTATTCCTCTCCACAAAGGAGGGGCCACAACTGACCCTGGTAACTATCATCCCATCAGCCTGATTAGCCTTGCCTGCAAGGCTATGGAGCACATCATCATGGAACTCATTAACAAAGACACTGGGAACCTCCAAACACTTGACCCGACCCAGTTTGACTTTGTTAAGGGCAGATCATGCCTACTAAACCTGGTTGACTTCTTTGAGACAGTCACCAAGGCCATAGACGAGGGAAAGGTGGTTCACACAGCCTACTTTCATCTCGCCAAGGCTTTCGACACCATTCCCTGCTCGGGTATTACAGAAAAACTCACCAGCCTGAACATAAACCTGAACTTCATGAGATGGGTTGCCAACTGGCTTATGGACAGAACTCACATGGTAAGAATAGCGGGCACCAGGTCTGACTCTAAACCAGTCACAAGTGGTGTCCCGCAAGGCTCAGTCCTGGGAACCCTACTGTTCAGCATATACTTCTCAGAAGTACAGGCAAATTCAGGAGGACTATGGCTAACCAAGTTCGCTGATGACTGCAAACTGGGAGCCATAATTGACTCTCTGGCTGACACGAACATCCTCCAAAAGGGCCTTACTAAGACAGACACCTGGTGTCAAAGTCATGGTTTCAAGCTAAATGCCAAAAAATGCATAGTCATCCCATATGGGAAAAACAAAACACCCACGGATTACCACATAGGTGGCAGCCCCCTTAATACAGAAGAGGTAATAAGAGATCTGGGGACCCAGGTAGATAGTAATCTCTCCTTTGACAATCATATTGCCAAAGTAGTTAGGAAATCCATCTATGTGGCCCATCTAATTACTAAAGGGTTTGCATCTAGAAATAAAGAGGTTATAGTGCCCCTCTACTAGTCACTCATTAGACCCATCACAGAGTACACTGCCCCACTTGGGATGTACCTCACAAGACATTTCCAACAGCTGGAAAGACCACAAAAGTACTTCAACAAGAGGATTACTGGCCTCAAACATATGTCCTATGCAGCCAGACTGAAAAAACTCTGACTGTACTCAGTGGCATATCGCTTACTCAGAAGTGATCTCTGCCTGACTTACAAAGCCATGTCCAACTCAGAATTCATGGACATGCTCCACCTAAAGAAATCCAAGTCACTGCGAGCCACGTGCTCTAGTGAGCTAAACCTCACCACAACAATAAATAGAACATGCTAGAGGGATAGATTCCTGTCACAGAGACTCCCTATACTTTGGAACAAAATTCCAAATTACATCAGGCAGTGACCCTCACTAACACTCTTCAAGAGAAACTTTGACGAGTGGATGGGTAACAGAAATACACCCCTGGGATCACTTCATTGGCTCTGCTTGACAGGGGATCAGTTAATTAATCAATGGGGTGGTGAAAGCTGACACATTCTGGCTAGGCTTATAAATGCCCTTGGGCAGATAGCCTAGAACCTACCTATAAACCTATGAACCTAAAAGCATCTACCAGTAATTCCAAAGAAAAGATCATAGTCTGGTTGGAAATTGTATCTTTATAATGATATATTGCAAGCTGGATGAGATTTAAAGCCAAGAAAAATAAAGCTGGTGAAAAAGAGAACACTTGTTGTGCATTCTGTAATTGTTTATATATTAGGTGGACAATTTCTTTAACAGACAAATAGCATTGGGCATGGCAAAATAAAGCTTTAGTAATATTCAAAATAGAAATGGGGAGATGTAAGTGATATAAATAATAAAAAAATGTATACCAATTTGCTAAAGACTTGAAAACATCAGTAGAACATGTCCTAGTGACATCCAAGTAACCCCAGATACTGGAATCAAATTAGATTATATTGAAAAAGAACCACACAGATTGGAGGCAAACAAAACACAGGGAGGAAATGGAATTAGTAAAAATGACCAGAGATCACTTCAGCAAGAAGTTACAGTACCATTATATCTATTATTCATTAGGTCATATAAATCTGGGGAGATTCCTCAAGATTGGAGACATGTACTTATTAAACCTGCCTTTAAGTGAAAGGGGAGTGGGACAAACCCAGAGACATATTGACCCTTGAGTCTACTTTCATGTTGTGGAAAAATAATGGAGAAGGTAATATTGGATAAGTTATTGTCAGAATTGGATAGGCTGGGACTTGAAACCATATATCAGCATGCATATGTTGAAAATAGATCTATTACCACCTGTAACATGATGTTCTATAACCATGTAAAACAACTATGAATGAAAAATTGTGCTGTGATCTACTTAACACCGAATGCGTAATAAGAGACCTTGGGGCCTAGGTGGACAGTAGTCTCTCCTTTGATAATCACATCGCCACAGTAGTCAGGAAGTCCTTCTATGTGGCACACCTCATCATAAAAGGGTTCTCATCCAGGAAAAAAGAGGTCATTGTTCCCCTCTACTCATCACTCATTAGAACCATTATAGAGTACAATGCCCCTTTTGGAATGTACCTCACAAGACATCTGCAGCAGCTGGAAAGGCCACAGAAGTACCTCACAAAGAGGATTACTGCCTCAAACAAAAGCCCTACACTGACCACCTCAAAAATCTCCAGCTTTACTCCGTAACATATCGCCTACTCTGAGGTGATCTCTGTCTAACATATAAAGCTATGTCAAACCCAGATCTGTTGGACATGCTACACCTAAAGAAATCCCAATCCCTCCAAGCTACACGCTCTAGAGACCTAAACCTTGTCACCACAATAAACAGGACACACTGGAGGGATAGATTCCTGTCCCAGAGACTTCCTATACTCTGGAACAAGCTACCCATCTATGTCAAGCAAAGTTCTTCATTAGCACTCTTCAAGAAAAATCTTGATGAGTGGATGGGAAATAGGAAATACACCCCGTGGATCACTTCTGTGTCTCTGCTTGACAGTGGCACAGGAAAATAACTTTCTTGGTTGGCGTAAGCCATGGAACCTTGCTGGCTAGGCTTACGTAGGCCCTTGGGCCGATAGCCTAGTACCTACCTATGAACCTATGAACCTATGATGTAATTTCTATATATATAACTTCAGCATTTGATAGGGTTATACACAAAACACTGATCAGAAAATCAGTACAACTAGGTATTGATGTACTCTTGATAAGATGGATAGCTGTATGGCTTGCAAACAGGACATGGCAAGTATCATATCGCAATTAGACAGGTGAAATCCTTGGTTACAGTCAGGGTGTCCCACAGGGCCCTGTCCTAGGCCCTTACTTGTTAATATTGTATCTCTCAGACCAAACATTTTCATCTGAGGTGTTCTACAGTCTATATGCAGACAACTTGAAATTAGGTAAACTGATTACATGTGTTACAGCTAAGGCATGTCTGCAAAATAACTTGACTAAATTGTCCATTTGGGCACAGGAGAATAATATGCTGATGAGTACATCAAAAACTAAGCATATAAAATTTGGGAGACATAAATTGAAACGTGAATATTTAATATAGCTTACAGTGATTGAACCTGTAGACTCATTTAAGGACCTGGGTGTATGGGTAGATCCAGCTTTGAGTTTTTCTAATCATATCAAGCAATTAGTTAATGATAGTTATAGAACTATAGGTTGGTTAAAAAGGGTTACAAAGTCTGGGGAATCAAAAATGATGAAGTCATTGTATGTTAATTACATTAAACCCAAACTATGGAATAACAATATGGAAACCCTATAAGAAAACAAGCATTGAGTTAACTGGAAAGAGTACAGCAGAAATATACCAAGGGCATCCATGGATGTGAAAATGTAAGTTACTATGAAAGACTAAAATATCTAAACTTGTACAGTGTCTCTTACAGATATTTAAGAGTAGACCTTATTCAGGTATATAGAGCATTTAGAGATAATTACCTCTGGGACTGTTTGGTGTTATCAAAAAGTACTAGAGAATTATCAGACAGCCTATGTAGAAGATACTATAGGAATGAGAAGTGTACTAACTGGTTCTCTGATAGAGTACCTGATGCATGGAACAGACTACGAAATTACATTAAAGCAAGTACAAGTTTAGATATTTTTAAGAACAGCCTGGACACTTATTATGGGAACAAGTGTTTTGGTATATTAACAAGCCAGAAGACCATTAATGTCCATGCTTGAAATATTTGTATGTATCCCTGGGGAGGCAGTATCAATCATCACAAAGTTCAGTGCAGTCATTAAATGTTTCCTTACTCTAAACAGCTGCTGACATATAAAACCTGAATTATGAGGAAACACCAACTAGAACTGATTTCTTTTCACTCTTGCCGAAGAGTCATAATTAATTTGGTAAATCTTTGCTTTTAGATTTCTATCTATGACATGGGTGCCATAAGATACCACTATACTACAATTTTGGTCTAATCATAATTCGGTAATTCCAATGTAAAATGTAAATTACCCTAGATTTTTACAAAGCTATATTCACATCATACAGCACAGTATAATTATTTTCTCAATATGTTGTCTAGCTTAGTGCAGCACAGGGGTGAAAGCCCTTGCTACAAGCCTAGTGATTATGATTTGATTAACTGACCCAGCAGTGAAGGAGCCAGGCAGGGAGGGGGATGACTGAAGCTTGCAGCTACTCTCGCATCCCTTGCGGATGCTAACACTCTGAGCCACATAAGCGCCCTGGGCCACATGGAATTGATAAGATTTTCTTGAAAGAGCCTGAGAAGCTACCACTCATGCTTTCCAGAGGCCAAGGAATAGCTACTTGAAGGTAACACGAGTGAGGCATTGACCACCTCAACACTTTATCGAGTCCAGGTGGGAAATCAGGGCCAGCAAGTAAAACGACGTTAACCGCCTTGATGACTGATTAATGAAGACCTCTTTCAGCTGATATTCATCCCAGGGATGGAGAATGGATGAGTCCATTGGTTGACAGAGAGGCTGATTATTAGCAGGTGGGGACAAAAATGTCAACAAAATATATATACCTCATTTTGCAGTGTGTATACATAACTCCAGCACGTTTTCCAAAACATTACACTGTAATGATGTTTATACCCTTATCATTTGATTTAGGCTACTTATTTAAATATCAAGAAAGTTTTGCAGAGTTTTGTGGTCAACCTCATTTGTAACACATTTAATAATTTTGAATGTACTGTAAAAAAAGATAAAATGATAATAATATATATATTTTGGTATTGTAATATTTGACAAGTATGTACGCCCCTGTCCATAGCTAAGGTTTAAAACCCGATAAACGTCTGATGTAATCATTGTTCTCTGCATGAAAAAAGCTGGGAGAACAAATGTACCCTCTACTAATTTGTAAAATAAAATACCATGGTCAGTTATGTCAAATGTACAAATGGTATCCATTCTGTTATTATTTTCCATTGTTAATTTCATGTTGTACTAGAACACTTGGTTGGATGTCTGCACAGAATGATCTTTTTCCATATGATCATTAACCTAATCACCTCATTTTTTTCATTACATGTTCAGAAACACTGAGTCTGTTAATCCCTTGTATTGTATAACAGACTGATGCATTTAGTGTTCTGCAAGTACTTACTCATAAAAACTGTTTCTATTAATCTCTTCCTTCTAATCTTCTAAAACAAAATAATTTAAAGGACATGCTAGGTAATCCTTGAAACAAATATAAATCTTTGCTAGCAATCCTGTCTAATTTATTTTTCTAGGCAGTTTATTTCTTTCATCATTGAGGATTTATATTTGATGAGCTTCCATTTCTAAAACACTTTCTTTCTTTGCCTAGTAATTTTTTTGTGTTATAAGTAATACTATCTAGAGAAGTTAGATGCCTTTAACTCCTTTACTTCCTGTCTTACAATTCATGATACTAGCTTTAATGTAGTTCAACATTATCACAACATCCTTGTCTTTTAACAAGTATTACTATTTAGTATTCACTAGTGTCTTTATATATCTGCTAACATCTTCAGTTAACCAATCTGCCCAGTATTTAGAATGGTGTGGTGATCCCAGGCTGGCAACACAGGAAGAATATTATGAATATTCACTGATATAGTTTATGTTATCTATCCTGGCTGATTACTCTGCAACTTCAACCAATCCATTTTCATTCACAAAGTAGTAAATAATTTAATCATGTTTAATCTGTGTGAGTTGTTCCTCACTTGGCTCCTAGTCATTTTATGTACCTTGCTGTCTTTAATTTGGAAACATAAAGCTGATCAACTTTTGCAACTCTTACATTTTAACTTTTGGTGGTCAATAGATGTCTACAGTACTTGGTCTAATTCAGTATCAATAAATATGGCATCAATCAAATTAGTGGAATTATGAAGGATGTGGTCTATTAATTAAAGATGTTCCATAATGATTATCACCACAGACCCCCAAGTTCATCTTTCTTTGCTTTTTATAAAGTAAAAATATAAAACATTTATAATACTGAATTCAGTTGAACGTCATTTCACCAGGACTACTTAATCACAACTTTGTTTATAATATGAGAAAATAGGTACATTTTATTATGTAGATTATGAGCATTAGTCTCTATCAACCTTAGCATGTCACCATTTATTTGTGGTCCTGCTTATTGAAAAACCCGGTGAATGTTTTTTCTTATGTTTTTGACAGCTATAGCATATTATTGGGTTCCCAATTTTTAAAGAGGAATGTTCAGTATAACTCCATTTTTATGTTCCACTGCCTTATAAATATAAGACTGTAGGACATTCATAGATGCTTGCGCAAATGGTTTAGGGTATCCCAAATGATTAAGAATGGGGATAGAAAAGATGAGATTCATTAAAGCCATTTACACTAATTCAAGAGGCCTTAATAATAATGAGATCCAAATGAGAAATGTTGTAAAGAAGTGTATGTTAATGAGGTTTTCTTGCAATTCATATTCAGACATCCACACAGCACACACATCCATTTCTATATTGGAGTTGCAATCTACAAACAAGTGCACACAAGCTCTTTCCTGAAATACAATTGAATTATTTCCCCAGCAGCCCTTTCATTAATTTGTCTTTTTTTTTTCAAAATGTTTTTTATTCATTTTAGACCTTCATTAATTTGTCTTAAGTATGCACAAGCACTAAAATGACAAAACAAATTATTGCACTCAACAATCACTTCAGCAGTCTGACCATGTATGCACAGACACTTCCTTGACAAACAAATTACTTTTTTCCCCAACAACCCCTTCAGGAGTATATCCAAGTATGCACCAGCACCAAAATAAAACATTTCTCCAAGCATTCCCTTCAGTAAAAGATCCAGGTATGCACAAGTACCAAAATGAAGTGATCCCTTCAGTAAAATGTCCGAGTATGCACAAGCACAAAAATGAAATATTAATCCAGTGACCCCTTCAGTAAAAGGTCCAGGTTGCACAAGCATCAAAAAGAAACATTTACCAAGTAACACTTTCAGTAAAATGTCCAGGTATGTACAAGCACCAACCAATCTCACATCACATCTCTGAATCATACTCTTACGAAGACATCTAAGGCCCCTTATCAGCATATTATCCCTTATCACTTATGCTTTAAGCATGTTATGCTTTTACAGTATGGGTGTGTGTTTAAAATAAATCCTTCACATTTCTGTATTCATGCTGAATGTTCTGGATTTACATATCCAAATAGCAATGCTAAGAAAAGGAAAATACTATTTTCAGAAATGCTGTCTGACTGGAATTTTGGGTTGCAGTATCACTCACACCAACATAAATAATGATTCTAGAAAGCTTCCAATAAGAGATTCTGAATTTAAACACAACTGACTGGGAATTCAATAAAGCCTACATGGAGTGATTTTCCATGTAGGCATAGTGGCATGGAGCTTACACGGAAGTAAGCAGCCGTGCAATCCAGTATAGAGATCAGAGGGGTTTTCACAAGCATGCGAAAATAGAAGTGTCCATGGCATGCAAATGACCTCATAAGCAGGTGAACTGCATATAAATGAGGGTGTTTTAGCAATCCAGCAAGCAGATAATCAGTCCTGCAGATCCCCTGTTAGTATCTGAACTGTACTTGGAAAATGTCCGTGTACAAGAAAATAAAAAGTGAACAGAGGTTGTAAAAGCCCATTTAGAAGGTCAGAAATAGCACAGCAGGCACATATATTTGCAAAACTATGCCCTGTGTGTACAAAAAGTAATGGAAAATAATATAAGTTTTTATTCTAATACCCATATTACATTTGCCTGGCATGCAGCTGTGCGCAAACATGCTGTTATGCAAAAAAAATGTAACAACTGAAAATAATAAATATGTCACAATAATGCATTATAGAGCCTTGCATAGAGTATGTACAATGGTAGATATCTGTGGTTGCTAAGGAGGCAGGCCCTGGAATAGTGTAGTATCCAAGTTGTGTGCACGGATCTGTATGCAAAAGAGCAGGGGTTACTGAATAGCAAAAATCAAGTTACCGTGTCCACAGATAAAATCTGTGTAGCCCCTGAACCATGTTGGTGCCACAGAACAGCTAGCTATCAAAAGGGGGTGTGTCTGCATCTGTTTAAGCACACTGGAGCTCAGCAGTGCCAGTGCGAGCAGCACACCTCTCAGCTAAGCAGAATGGTGTGTTCAGTGCTGCTAAGCTTTGTTTAGCTTCGGGGTGCATGTTTTAGCTGGTTTGAGCATGTTTGGGTGTGTTTGCATGGCATGCTGCTGTGCTGAGCATGCCTGTTGATGGAGGTGTATCCACGGAGTGCTGAGCATTGTTTATATCTGCAGTGCAGGTTTGTATGCTGCGCTACACTGGTTAGCAGGAAAGGCTGTTTAAAAAAAAAGATAGAAAATTGCCTGGGAAAACAAATCATGTATAAATTACCCATGACCCCTGTTCCACTTAACTTCGGCCAGTAAAACCCCTCAGTGATGTACTTGGCAGGTGGGATGCATCATAGTTAGCCAATCACATAGGCTGCATCTGTAGCAGAGCACTATAAAGTATGCATACACACTACAATCTGATTTGTTTCCCCATACTCTGCACCATTGGAGTATAGACTTGGGAATTTAAACTGAGTGAATGCTAGGGGCTGCTGCAGCTCTACTACATCTGTATGTGCTAGATGCTGATGTCAGTCCTGCTGCTGCTGACAATAGGCCTAGACTGGGAAGTAGAAGAGTGTTTAGGTCCAGGGTGACCTACCATGAGCTACATGAGCTGGAGATTGTAGAGCACTACAGGATGAACAGGGACATACTACAAGAAATCACTGAGCTCTGCCACCCTTAACTCAGACCCAGAGCCAACAGAGGGGAACCCAACCCAGTGGAAAAAAAAGTATGTGTAGCCCTTAGGACACTAGATACAGGTACTTTCCAAAGACCAGCTGGGGACATGATGGGGGTCTCACAGGCATCAGCATTCAGGGCACTCCACCAGTTCCTGGATACCATGCTATCACATGCCAGTGAACACATTTATTTACCCCCCACCTCGGAGGAGAGGGTCAGCAGTATGGATCTCTTCTACCATGTAGCACACTACTCTGAGGTACTGGGTGCCATAGACTGCACTCATATACACATCAAAGCTCCACCCAGTGAGGAGGCTAGCGTCTACATCAACTGCAAGGGGTATCACTCCATCAACTGCCAGGTCATGTGCAATGCCCAGGACATTATCATGAATGTGTGTTCTGGCAGCCCTGGCAGTTATCACAACTCCCATATCTGGCACACATCACAGCTGTACCAGATGTTTACCAGGGGCAACATCTCATATGGCCATCTAGTGGGGAATGCTGGCTACACATTGGAACTGTGGATGATGACACTCTTCAGAAATGCACACTCACCCACAGAGGAATGCCATAATGAAGCACACACACACAAACTAGAAATGTCATAGAACATGTGTTTGAACTGCTCAATTTACAATTTCAGTGCCTCAATATATCTGGTGGAGGCCTGTAGTACTCTTCAGCCACATGTGCAAAGATGTTCACAGTATGTGCCATGCTATACAATATGATCCTGCAGAAACAGCTGAAATAGGTTCAGCAAAGGGAAGGGACACACAGCCCACCACCAGTGCCTAGGTCCCCACAGCCACACCCACAGGGGGACTCTGAGCAGGAACCACCTGAGGCTGTCCCTGTAGGCAAATGTAGACATGGCCAGTATGATCTGGCCTTGGCAAGGAGGCAATGTTATAGCACATGCACTGACAACCTAGGGTTCTAGGGACTGACAACTCACTCCGACTCACATGCATAGTTAAAATTATGCCAGCCACACCACACAACCTGTGCCTTACCATGTATTCACTGTGTACTGCATGCATCAGACAGAGTCAGCCTTGAAATACAGGTTTCTTAACTTCTGCTTTACAAGGTAAATCACTCTCCTTTTCATAGTAGACTATGGTAGCATGTGTATGGACCTGCTGCGTGTATGCAAGGGAGTAGACTGGGCTGCTGGGCTACTTGCAGAGAAATAACAGCTACATGGGACAACAAGTACTCTGTCCAATACTGAATGCCCCATAATATGCATTAGGTCACATGGCAAAAATAACCCACTGCAGTATGCAAGGGAAATGCCAAGCAGTGGAGTCATAGGTTAGATGCATGACTGTCAATGCCAGAGTCCCCTATTCACAACACATTAGTGTTCCCATACAACTGCAGTAGCAGTATGTTTGCAAGGATATACCAGCAGATCACACAATCCCAGGCCTGTCACAAAGAACCTGGCCACATGTCCTAATTTCCACAAAACGAAGGTGTCACAGCAGGGGTCATAGTGTATATCTGTTTGCTGTTGATAGTCTGAGGAATTAAACCTCACTTTCTAGTGGCTGGTATCGCTCACTGGGCTAAGTACATTAGCATTGTTGATGGTTCGAAGCTGGCTGCATCTACAACTTTTACATGTGAGATACTTGTATGGTAGGAGTACCACAGAGTGTCTATATGCTACAATCTGTTACTACAAGAAAGCTGGACAAAGCCAGACACAATGGAGGGCAGAGGGCCAAACCTGCAGTCATTATACATGCTCTGGGTCACCTAGCAGTTGGCTAGTACAACAGCAGGTTGCAAAAGGTCAGATCAGCAGCAGGATGTAAAGTCCATTAGTTAATTGTGTCAGTACTTACAACAATTCAGTGGGTTCCATTTGGTAGTATATTACCAGAAAAACACAACTGCATGAGGAACAGAGCAGACATATGGGGCAGAATGCTAGACATCTTGCAAAAACATGTACATTGAGACGTATGTTGGTTGCCACGCTGTGTGTGGTGTTACATTATGTATGCCAGTCACATCATACCTACAACTGCTTAGAGCAGGAAATCTGGACACAGCCATGAGCAGTAGTGGGACAAAGGCCTAAATATAAGGAGAAGGATTAACTATTGTCCAGATAAATGTATAAAGTTCATAGAATAATGGGTCGAGCATTATCATGGGTTTCCTGATGTGTATGGAGTCAGGAACTCAAATGTCTGTCAGGACTTACTAACATCAATCTATAATGCTTTGCCAGTAATGTACCAGAAAATCACAATGCTATGTACAATGTAACATACATATGATGCAAAACTCTGTACATTTTATCACAATCTGTACAATTGATAGGTATGATATTACATTCAGCACATAGCCGGGGAATGCCTTGGCCTTGGACAAAATATCTTGGAGGTGCTGGAGTGTTGAAGCAGGTGCAGCAGCCAACTGGCTGCACCACACAAACTCCTGACTGGAGCCCACGTCTGGTGCCTCATCTGCCCAAAGAAATGCTACGTGGAAATATGTGCGTGCATACAGACAGCTATGTATATGTATCTGTCTCTCCCTATCCCCATCACACATGATTAACCTAGCTATCAGTATGTGGCACATATATATATATATATATATATATACATATATATATATATATATATACACATATATATATATATATATATATATATATATATATATATATATATATATATATATATATATATATATATATATATATAGCATATAGCATATATATATATATACATATATATATATAGCATATAGCATATATATATATATACATATATATATATATATATATATATATATACATATATATATGTATACAGAGAGAGAGAAAGGGAGAGAGCTACATACATGTGTAGAATGATTTAGACCCTCCACATATGTATATAACAGTGACATAGCTCACACAGAGCTACAGTTACATCTTATCTCACAACAGGCAACTCGTGTGTGTGTGTGTGTGTGTGCGTGTGTGCGTGTGTGCTTGTGTGTGTGTGTGTGTGTGTGTGTGTGTGTGTGTGTGTGTGTGTGTGTGTGTGTGTGTGTGTGTGTGTGTGTGTGTGTGTGTGTGTGTGTGTGTGTGTATGCAAACATATTCCCATGCAGCAGTATACATATGGCAATATGGCTTTGCAATGATCATGCATTTTACCACCTGCTGACTAGCTGCTTGCCCTAAATAGCCCACATTTACCTAGGGATAAATGGCTATACGCCACCACCTATATTTGTATGTACAGAACACCCAGTTGACACATATCAAGGGTAGTAAGCCTTATCACAGGGTATGGATGCATGATTACCCTGACTGCCTCCATTGTCCCTGATATACTGTTCTACACATATGCACCCAGGTAACCATGTATGTATACAGCTGTACCTTGCTGATGTCATATTTCTGCAATGCTGTCATGCTATCCTGTGCTGCTGTATTGCTCCAAGTCTCCATAGCTCAGCCACTCAGACTCCTGGAACAAACATACACAGGTTTGTGAGACACCTGTCAGTCTGCAACACTATCAGCAGTCTAACATCATGCAACAAAGATGCACAAACTGTGTTGTGTACACATGACACATGCCAACATACAGCACCTGTCATACCCACAGCAGTTCACATAGCAAAACACTATTGCACTACAAAACCTACATGTAAATTAATATAGTCGCCATGAGCATCAGACACATATTTGTGTGTCCCTGCATCGATGGCATGGATGGTATCATCACATGCACAAGGTGTGGTGTGGGGGTGCCAGAGGCCTAGGTTGTGCCAAAAAGTTGACAGCATGTGTGTAATTCAGGAAAGGGAGCTGGTTAGGTGGACCATGAAGAGGTGCCGTGTGTCAGTTGGTGACCTTCATGTGACTGTGATGTTTGAGTACATGTGTGTACATAGGTAAGACCAGTGCTGGCTCTACACATGTGTATGTTGGACAGCTGTGGACTGTACATGACAGAGTGGAGAGTTCATCATCTCTGCCCATGAGCAAAGGAACTGGCTCTGTCAGGAGTGGCACTGGCATCACTATGTCCAGGGACAGAAGCATTGCTAGTAGCTGATGGTGACTGCTGTCTGCTGGGTCTGTCCCCTACAGGACTGTCCAGGACCAAGTGCCCATGGCCTGCCATGTTGCGGTGTGGACAGCTATGGGAGCATGAGTGTGCATGGCAACATGGGCTCTCAGCAGATGGTGTTGCTGACCTACATCTACGTGTCTGATGCCCTAGTCCAACCAGATGTTCCAGCACAATGTGCGGTGAAGCACTGCTACTGTCTAAGTCCACCATCTGTCCACTACATCAGTAAAATTATCCATGACGTCACCTATGCAGTGGAGGCTGTCACAGATGTCAGAGTGTGCTGCATCCATCTGGTGTTGCTTTCAGAATGTGCCTTTGCCTCCATGATGGACTGAAACATGCAGCGGGTGACCCATGATGTGACACCTGTGACAGGTGGTGGATGAGCAACAGTCATCCTCTGAGCACCCCTGTCAATCTGCCTGTGTGGGACCTCTCCAGCTCTCTGGCTATGTCCAAGGTCTACACTCACTGATGTCATAGTTGCCACACTGTCTTGTTTGATATTATCACACTCTGACTGTCCTATATCTGCGGCCTCAGGCAACTGGGTATGTGTGGGCATACTGACTGTGTGTGGGGACAATCGAAGAAAAAGTGTGTTGTCAGATACAGCCCCCAGCAAACCCAAATGTGCCTCACTATGGCCACCATAATAATCATAGTCCAATTGGACCCTGACATCAGGTTGTGAGGGGGACAGACTCCAACCCTCAAGTTCACCTGTGAGGAGGAAGACAAGATAAGTACATTACTACCTGCACTATTATGTATGGTAATCCACACACACATATACATGTGAGGAGGTCACAACTGCATTACACATCACACATCTTATTTCTGATCCCATGCACAACACACAAACACACAACAACATGCACATACAAGACAGGCCCTTTATAATATGCACGGCAGCCACATCCAATTAATGTTGCCAGCATGATACACCTGTGAGATAAGCAATATGTCAGTGTATCTGATAGACCTCCCCCTAAAACACAGTGCACCCTTCATGACCATACTATGGCAGTTATAGTATCACTGCCTCAGGTATGTACCATCTCCATATTGTGTGTGAACAGGCATCTGTGAATAATTGCCTCCTGTATAACAGGCTGCATAGTCCTTCACAAAAGTAAGTGCAAATGTGTTAATGCTCATGCAAATACATGATTGTGATTACTCATTCAATGCACTCCAGTTAACTGACCGACAATTGAACATACAACCTAGTCTACTCTGGCTAAACATAACAGTTGTGCCTAGGTCAAAATGACAGCCCATAACATTCCTACAGTATTATATATATATATATATATATATATATATATATATATATATATATATGTGTGTGTGTGTGTGTGTGTATATATGTATATATATATATATATATATATATATATATATATATATAAAATCCATAAAACAACAGTATCACACTTACCAGGTACAGGACCTTGAACTCTGGCCACACCTGATGGACCTATGGAAATGTGAGGGAGAGGTATTGTCAGCAATACCAAATATGGCATTGTTACAGGGTAATATGTGTGCATATCCACATGTACAGTGGCTAATGTGGTACTGCCTACACTGCTGACATTCTGCATATGTGTGCACAACTGTGCATTAAAACCAACCCCCCAATGCAGATACACCTGACACCTGTGTACTGGTATGCAGAGGCTGCCATAATGATTGCTACAGTATTACAGTGATCAACACATTAAGCTTACCTGGACGGTCCCCTGATGTGGAAGCTGTGGCACCCACCTTCAGGATGTATAGGGTGATGGATACTTGTGAGCTGGTGTTTGATCCCAGGTTCACCAGGAATTCCTCTGTGGTTGACAGTGGTTGTTCTGCTGCAAGCCTTCCACCATTGGCAGCATGGTCTCTGGCCACAGTGGCTGCTCTTTGCAGTGCAGCATTGACCATATCTGTGTCACAGTGTCAGACCTGCGTGTAGGTCCTGTCCTATTGGCCTATTTGGTTGACTGACATGGCGAGTTCAGCCCACAATGCTGCATGTTGTTCACGATCCTGGTGACTCCTGGACAGCAGAATGTTATGATGCAGTCTGACGACATCCAGGATAACATTATTTTCAGTGGCTGTATATGGTGGCTGCTTCCTTCAATACATCCTTCCTGAAAGAAAACAAGAGGGGAACACATCACAGGACCAGATACATGGACATCCGCTATCAACAGACCCTGCAGAACCAAAATGGTCTGCACTATCTACTGCTACCTCTCATGTCATACCCCACAGTCTATCAACACACTATGTGTGTGTCTATCACCAATATAGTTGCAATACTGGTTATGTCTCTGTGTGCTGTGACAGAGCCTGCTGTATGTCTCCACACTCATCAATGCCATCTACTGCGGTGTGTCCCCTATGGGCAAAGTCCCATTACTATGTCATACAGCCACTGTCAGACAAATAGGTGTGTGTTATTACAACTATATGTATACAGTCCAGCAACACCAGTGTGCCACAATGACAGAGAGCAATGAAAACCTGCTGTAGTATATCTTCCCTGTAGGCATTATAGATCTCCAGTACACAGATGTTTGTATAATGTGCACATGTGCCTGGTATATGTGGTCCTTTTGGCACACACATGTGGATGTCTGGCAAATGGTTGCTCAATAATTGATGGTTGTTGTCAGAATATAGAGAATACAGCTGTCATAAGTCAGACCCCTCAGAATACACCTATGCTCCAGTAATATCTGTTAGTGTATTCATAGTATTACTTTGTATGGCTAATATGTACACTCTGTTGCTGATGCTGGGCTTGTCTCCCCACCCACTTATAATGGCTATAACCTGAATTCCTGCTGTAGGCAGTTGTCAGGTATGTTAGCCATAACTCTCAAGCGATGAGGTACTATTGTCAACAAAACAGTGACCTAGCCAGAAGGCATCAGGGACAGTCAGGGATACCTTTACAACATCTGAAGTATTCCTCTGTGACATTCACAGACTGAGAGGAGCTGAATAACAGTACATCATGTGATATTACAGTTAAGTCCACCCTTACTTACTGTCAATATGTGTAACTCATAATCCACTAGCTTCGTACAGGGGCCAGCTGTTGTAGGAGGGAGTAAGAGGGTCACAACTGTGATTTGATTCAAAGCAGGCACAGTTGAGAGACATGCCTGTAGCTATGGGACAGCAGAGTATCACCAACATGTCATGCTCACAGATGTACTAGAGGCCTACTGTTGTAATCCGTACTCCCCTTACCTCCTTCCTCCCATCTGAGTCCCATTGTATGGGGACATGTATTACATACCTGGTAGGCTGAAGTAATCCTTTTGTTAACAAATCCTCAAGAAATAGTTTGATAAATCATAGTCTGTCTTGGTAAAGCAACATACATACCTGTTACCCATAGGCAGTCGATTGCCTTTTGTAGATAATGCTCAAGAACAGGTGATTGTCTGTGCAGCAATCTGTGGCTCACACTTGCAATTGCAACCAAAACAGCTGGGTTCTACCTTCATTATCTAGTGACATGGCTCCACAGTGCAATATTTAAGGCCTTCATGTAGGCCTTGACCCCTTTCCTAGTGTTTGAGATGGACATTACTGAGATGTGGAGACTGCGGCATTGCAGAGGGTAGGTAAACATACTGTCCACTGTTGTGATTTATGAGGTATGTCAATAGTTTTGCCTGCTATGTTTGGCCATTGTCCCATGACATTGTAATTATCTGGCGGTCCAGTGTTAAACATTGTGTGTTGAGGTCATTAATTGGTGAGAGACATGAGTATCAGATGCCATACTCATCAGAATATGCATGCTGATGCAGGAGCTGCTATTCTTTCAGCTCACTATCTTTGTAGGGCAAACTGTGAAACATATCCCTGTTGCTAGACCTCTGCACCCCCCCCCCCTTTATGTATGGTTTTGTCTGGATCCATTTTTCTGTGGGCGTGAGGTACGGTAGGTCTGTAGCGGGAAGCGTAACATACAGCTGCATATTTTGCAGGCTGCAGATGCTGCTGCAGCCTAGGAGGTGGGAGGTTGGCATAATGGTTAAGGTGTTTACCTTGCAGACACAAGGTGCAGGGTTTGATTCTCACATGGGGTAATTGGCTAGGCTTAAAATGTCCCACAAGGGCAATTAGCCTAGTACTAATCTATGAACACTTATTCCACAATCAGGACACATAGGCAGGAGTTTGAACACTGGAGGACATCATGCTGTATGTGTAATTGAGGCAGCAGTGTCTGCTCTATCATTACAGCAGTGCCAACGTGATGGTACCCTTTACAGTCCACACGAGGAATGTGGTTAAGGTTCATCTGTTATATAACAGTGTCAATCAGAGTAGTAGACAACATATAGTTAGGCTACACAAATATGTGCAGTATGTCCCTACCTACAGGCCTTTGACTTGCAAACATAGGTAGCAGTTAGTTAACTAGCAACTGGTGTGGGTTAAAACTGCATGCTTCAGTCATTATTTGCTGTATTCACAAGAATGTAATTAAAGTGCAACACACTAGATACAAACCCAGGACCGTGTGCAGCAAATATACTGCATGCAAGGCTTTTAACAGACAGCGCTACAGAGTCAGTGATGCTGAAGGTATATTTGCAAGATATATGTACATGCATACAGTCTGTGACACCCATTGTTTGCATCCTTCATTATCAGCATGGCTTTTAAAGGCAGTTGTCGCACAGCAGTATCCCAGTTGTAGACATATGTACTTTGCCATTGCTGCCTTAGCAGGTGTGTTTAAATATGTTGCTGATGAAAGGGGATAGTTACCTACTATCATACCTGTCAAACTGTCAGAGTAAGTACTCTGGACAAAGTCATAGATACAAGTGGGACAAAGGCCCAAAACTATGTAAAATCTTTACATATTGCTCTTAGAAATGTAGAATGTTGGTAGAATAACAGGATTTGCATTAGCATATGTGTTCTGGAGGGTATGACGTGTGACACTCAAATGTCTTTTATGATTTTCTAACCTCAATCTTTAATGGCTTGCCACTACTTTGCCAGTAACATTTGTTTTTTTATGAAAGCCAGGCCATGATGGTGCAATGGTGCAGTGGTAGCATTGTTGCCTCAAAGCAAGAGGCTCTCTGGTTTGATTCTCAGCTGGGGTGCTTTCTGTGCTGAGTCTGCAGGCTCTCCCTGAGTTCATGTGGGTTTTCTCTGGGTGCTTCATTTTCCTCCTAAGTTACAAAGATATGTGTCTGGAGCATTTCTCCCCTGGCCTCTGCTGAAAATTGACTTTGTCCAAGTCAGATTTTCCTGAGTAACTAAAGTTAAATAAACATAGTGTGCAAAACTGTGGACAATCTGCAACAGTCTGTGCAGTTGACGAGTATACCTGCTATCCCAGGCCTCATGTACATCCATTATTATTTATTTGGCTGGGTACTGATGTAGTGTTTGCATCACAGTCCCAAGTAATCTGCCATTTTTCACATTATATGTACTTGCAGTCTGTCAGTGACAATCAGTATATGTTGCTGAAAACACCTATCTCAATTCAGAGCTGAAAAACCTAATGGGCTAATGCACTGTGCTGTAATTGACAGGGGCCTGGGTTTGAGATGTGGACAGGGTGATTATTTTGCAGATGTGCCTGACATTGTGAGAAACACATAAGATCATTAAGGCAGATTTAACACATTATATCCAAGTGACACCTCCAGGTGCATCTGCAGTTAACTCCTATTGATGCCACTAGGCATCAAGTACTGCTTATTCATATCTGCATCAATGATTCCAAAACCATGCCATGTACAAGGTTTTCCAGATTTGATCTTAAAGTTTACATAATGGCAAACTCAACTGCATTAATATTGCACCTCTGTCTAGTGCAGGTAAAGAGATATTAACTGCTTTTCTTGTGACATTAATTTATACAGGTATAATTTTCACATTTTTCTAAATATCTCAGCAACCAAGTAACGCAGCCAGAACTCCTTAACCTCATATAAAAGCTAACAGCTAGATGAAGAAAGTGCTACTGATAGTATGTGTGTAATCTGAGTGATTGCTGAGATATTGTAAGTTTACAAAATATTACAAATATAATAGTTACTGTGTTTACTGTGAATTATAAAATTCAATTTAAGAACTAGGGCCTAAAGAATACTACCACTATAAAAATAGTTTGTGCTGAAAGGTTTGCCATTTATACTTCTTTCATAGTTCCTATGGTTCACAGATATGAACATTTGTTTGAAATGTGTGGAGACATTTGATTCTGTTAAAAGGCTTAGGCTCGACCCATTGGACGTTACAGTGCAAAATTGTATGGATACAGTGTATTTTTGGTGTTTTATGGATACAGTGTATTCACAGTGTATTTTTGCAGTGCAAACTTCTTGAGCTCCATTGGAGTGAATGGGTTTGCAAGGTTTTGATTGGTGGGCCACTTAACTCCACACGAACCTGTGCTAAAATTAAAAAAATAAAATAAAGGGTGGGTGATCAGAAAGTGTTGAAAAGGGGGCAAGCAGGGGAAAAACATACTGAAAGGCAGGTATGGATATGCAGGACAGGTGCAGGAAAAGACCATAGCTCTCCATTTCTTGTACAGCAAGAGCTGTGCATTTCTTACAAATTTTGTACATGAATTTGGACCCTCAAACCCCAGAGAGAGGGGTGAGGACAAGCGAAATGTGTTGTCAAGCCAATCAGACCCAATTTCTTGTGTCCAGTGGACAAATGTGTTAAATGGAGAGCTATGTATGGGGAGATATTTCTTTTTTTGTGGGACAGGTGCCCATTTTTTTTAAGGAGAGAATGGAATGTTGGAGAAGGGATGTAGGTACATGTGGGGAGATAAGTTGGGTGGGAGAGGTGGCATTTGCAGGCAGACAAGACAGACAAGACAGCATACAGGAGCAGTGTGTGACACATGAAGGGGTAAACACCTTGGATGGGGAGGGTTTTGTGGAATCAGAGATGCATGTGCCTCCAGGTGGCAGCAGCATGACTGAGATCCCCACCCATGGGCAGTCAACACTGCTCCTTCACTGCACCGAAGATGGTTATGCTGGAGGCTGGGTGCTGGGGCCCTCAGGCCCAACTAGGTTGTCCAGTCTGCCTTCAATCTAGTGCAAAAAAGGAATCGGAGCAGTCAGCCTTCGCAAAGAGACCAATATAGCCACAGGACAACAGAAATCTTTTATTAGTTAAGCGCTTTTCGTCTGCTTGAGAAGCAGACTTCTTCAGTCATAATAAAAAATGCACCAACAAGTTTTATATATTCAAAAAAATGTCGCTAATTCATTCAATTAATTAACACATTAAGCAATTCCACACAATAAAATTAAAGGAGACTTCCTTCAATCGGTTTACTATAGCTTAACCCCACTAAGCCTTTACTTCATCATGTTTAAAACCGAAGCCAGTACTATCAATTAATTATTATTGTGAAATATTAAATAGTTAGAATAATTAAGGTAACGAATCTTACACCAAATTATGTCATCTTAATAAATAGAACTTCAAATGTATATAAAATATAGTAATAATAAAATGAAATAACATGTATATTATAACCTTTAAGATATAAATATACATATAAATGTAAATAAATAAATACATATATATGCATGTGAAATTCATATATACATGCACATATAATAAATGTCCCATATATTGTCTATATCTATATTAGTTGATGTCTAGGAGGCATCAATACATAGAGTAAAATGAAATGTACAGTTTAGGTATAAAAATATGAAATATCACCAGTTGTACACAAAAAGACAATAATACAGTTATATACATGTATACACCTTAAAAAATTAATGTGTGAAGTATACAATAAACAAAGCAAAGAATGTATGTATATATATATATATATATATATATATGTATAACTTCACTAATTATCCTTATCACATCAAGTATAAATTAAACATATTACCTATGTTCTTTAATAGTGCTCTACCTTGTAAGACTCCTTAGTTTTAATTAGATTAAATGCTTACTCATACCCAGGACTGAATGATAATTGTTCTATTAGTTGTATATTAAAATTATATTATTAATTATTATATTAATTATTTATTATTGTCTTATTGTATGATTGTCTTTTTGTGTACAACTGGTGATATTTCATATTTTTATACCTAAACTGTATATTTCATTTTACTCTATGTATTGATGGCTCCTAGACATCAACTAATATAGATATAGACAATATATGGGACATTTATTATATGTGCATGTATATATGAATTTCACATGCATATATATGTATTTATTTATTTACATTTATATGTATATTTATATTTTAAAGGTTATAATATACATGTTATTTCATTTTATTATTATTATATTTTATATACATTTGAAGTTCTATTTATTAAGATGACATAATTTGGTGTAAGATTCGTTACCTTAATTATTCTAACTATTTAATATTTCACAATAATAATTAATTGATAGTACTGGCTTCGGTTTTAAACATGATGAAGTAAAGGCTTAGTGGGGTTAAGCTATAGTAAACCGATTGAAGGAAGTCTCCTTTAATTTTATTGTGTGGAATTGCTTAATGTGTTAATTAATTAAATGAATTAGCAACGTTTTTTTGAATATATAAAACTTGTTGGTGCGTTTTTTATTATGTCTGAAGAAGTCTGCTTCTCAAGCAGACAAAAAGCGCTTAACTAATAAAA
Organism: Protopterus annectens; assembly: GCF_019279795.1. NCBI lineage: Eukaryota > Metazoa > Chordata > Ceratodontiformes > Protopteridae > Protopterus > Protopterus annectens. The sequence continues at coordinate 1,328,466,035 of NC_056744.1, forward strand.
GATTTCTGTTGTCCTGTGGCTATATTGGTCTCTTTCCGAAAGCTGACTGCTCCGGTTCCTTTTTTGTTTTCCAAGTTTGTAGTTTGTGTTTAACAATAGTTCAATCTAGTGCAGGTGATGTTTATAGCTCCTATGAACAATCCTGCACACCAGGGCCAGTAGTTGATCCTGGGTGACAATCCCCCTCCGCCCTTGCTCCCAAGGTGGGACCTGCCGTGTCCCCCTGAAGTGGTTCCACCCAAAGATGATGCAGGGCCAGCAGAGGGGGCACCTCCAGTTTGGGTCCCAGATGAGCTGGTACCTGGTGCTATGGCCAGCTAAGTTAGGGTAGGTGGATCACCAGGAACCGGCCTACCCAGAATTGCTGTGAGTATGGAGGTAAAGCAATAAACATAGGTGAGTTATGAACATAGGTTCATAGGTGTTTACTAGGCTAACTACCACAAGAGCCTTTTTAAGCCTAGCCATGCATCCCAAATCTCTGACAAGTTCTGATACCCTTGATAAAGGTAAGTATGGGCCTGGGAGATTAACCATTGACAGGTTATCTGCTTGCATCAGAGACATAGGTGCCAAACCAGGGATACATTTCTGGTTTCCCATCCAATTGTCCAAGTTGCAGTTGAATTGGATTAGGGAGGAACTCTGCTTCACATGGTTGGGGAGCCTACTCCATAAACAGAGTAGTCTCTGAGCTACATACCTATCTCTCCAGCAGGTCCTATTTATATCACAGGCAAGGTTAACATCTTTAGAATGGGTAATTCTAATACTGTTTGTTTTGTGGATATGTAGGATGTCCATCAAAGTGGGGTCTGACAATGCCCTGTATTCCAGGCATAGATCTCCCCTCAAAACCTTGTAGGAGACAGAATACAGGGATACGGCTTTGAGGCAGTCTGCATAGGACATGTTATTTACACCCTGTATTCTTTTAGTGAGGAATCTCTGTGGAAGTTCCAGTTACTGGATATGCCTGATTAGGTATATACCAAAGGGGGTGTTGTATTCAATGATAGGTCTGATGATTGCCAAATACAGTGGAACAATGACTTCCTTGCCTTAGATGCAATACCTTTGTTTATACGTTGTGCAACATAAAATGATTTCCTCACCACCATAGACATGTGATGAGCAAAGGTTAGATTACTATTTGTGTCCCTAAGCCCCTGACTACTGGGCTAACTCTAAGGGGAGTGTTGTCAATATGATAGTCACCAGGGATGGATGACTTCCCAAAGGATACTATTGTGCATTTGTTCACATTTAGTTTTAGCCCATGACTCTGACACCAGTTGTTTGTCGTTGTCAGCCCCTTCTGAAGAACATTTGTGTCAGTGTGAGATTCAATGACAGCTCCTAATTTGCAATCATCTGAAAATTTAGACAGCCAGAGAATATTGACATTAACAGTGACTTTTGAGAAGTAAATGCCAAAAAGTACAGGTCAAAGGATTGATCCCTGAGGGACTCCACTTGTGACTGGCCTCTTTGTAGAAGTGGACTCCCCAATTCTAACTTCCTGGGTCTTGTCTGTGAGACAGTTGGCTATCCACCCGGTGATATATGGGTTTGTACCTAACCTCCTGAGTTTGTCAATAATGCCTGAGTGTGGTATTGTGTCGAATGCCTTGGCCAGGTCAAGGTAGGCAGTGTGAATGATTTTGCCCTCATCCATTGCTTTGGTGACCTTCTCAAAGAAGTCCACCAGGTGAAGTAAGCATGATCTGCCCTTTATGAAACCAAACTGGGTTGGGTCCAGTGTCTGGAGGTTTACCATATCTCTGTTGATCATCTCCATGATGATTCTTTCCATGTCTTTACATATAAGACTAGTGTAGACTTATGGGTCCGTAGTTTTCATGGTCTGTAGATGGCCCACCTTTGTGCAGAGGGATAACGGTTACCTTTCTCCATTCATGAGGCACAAAGCCTGTTTGGAGGTTACAGTTAAATAGTAATTCCAGAGACCCTGACAGGTCATGTTTCATGCTATTTAGAAGGCATCCTGGGATATTGTCTGGGCCCATTTATGCAGTGTTCTTGGCTTTAGAGAGAGCATTAAGGACTCATTGCCTAGTGATAGTAGGGTGAGTTATATTTGATGATATTTCATAAGGGAAGGCTGAGGGGAAAAGAGTAGTAAAGTTGGAGCTGAATTTATCAGCCAGAAGGTTTGCTATATCTTTTGGCTCAGTATAGGTGGCTCCATTTGCAATGAGCTCTGCACACAACTGTGTATTGCCTTTGAGGTTGAGGACATAGCTAAAGAATGCTTTGTGGTTGCCTGGGAGGCCATACTTACCTCAAATTTGACTTTGGTGGATTTTATTTGTACTCTGAGTCGTTTTGTCATCTGAGTTGTTTGTTTAGTTTAATGAGAGTGCTTGTATCCTGCTGGGTGCTGTACTTCCTAATTTTTGCCATGATTTATTTTCCTCCTGTTATACATCTGGCTGATTTTGTGATTCCACTAGGGTGGCTTGGTTTTTGAGTTAGTTATGTACTTCTTCCTGGTGGGTACAGCTACCTCTATGCAACTATTAACATGCTTGTACAGGGTTTCTGTAAACAGTTCTGCACAGGCAGAAGTGTTCTCAGGGTTTATAGGAGCTTGAAATTTTGCTAGGTTCTCACGTAATAGCAGGAGGTTAGCCTTAGAATAGTTTCTGAATATTCCCAGTTTAGCTGGGGATCCAGGTTTTATTTTTACTTCAAAGGAGATGATTTTGTGGTCTGACCTTACTAGGGAAGACATTACAGTTGGGGGTGTGCAGCACTCTCCCATATTAATGAGGACCAGGTCCAGTATGGTTGCATCTCTGGTTGGTGCATCAACGATCTAGTTCATTAGTTCATAGGTTCATAGGTGCATACTAGGCTAATGGCCCTGGAGCCGTTATAAGCCCAGCCATTGGACTACCCTGGCATAGTGCCACCTGACCTTATTTCTCAGTGCTTCTGTTGAGTAGAGCCACTGGAGTGATCCCTGGGGTGAATTTTCTATTTCCCATCCACTCATCAAGATTTCTCTTGAAGAGGGCCAGTGAAGTGCTCTGTTTGACATGTATGAGAAGTCTATTCCATCACTTGGGCAGTATCTGGGTTATGAACATGTCTCTCCAGCATGTTCTGTTAATTATGGTAATGAGGTTGAGGTCTCTGGAGCGTGTGGTGTGGAGGTATTAGAGTTTCTTTAAATGAAGCATTTCTAAGAGAGCTGCATCAGACATGTGTTTGTAAGTCAAGCAGAGATCGTCTCTAAGTAGGCGATATGAGACAAAGAATATTCAGCGTTTTTTGAGTCTGTCCATATTGGACAAGTGTTTAAGGCCTAGGAGCCTCTTTCTGAGGTACTTTTGTGGCCTCTCCAATTGTTGCAGGTGTCTAGTGAGGTACATGCCAAACGGGGCATTGTACTCAATGATTGGCTTAATAAGGGAAGAGTAGAGGAAGACAATGACCTCTTTCTTCCTGGATGCAAAACCTTTAGTAATGAGATGTGCCACATAAAAGGACATTCTGACCACAGTGGCAATGTGGTGATCAAAAGAGAGGTTGCTGTCAATCTGTGTCCCCAGATCTCTTATAACGCCTTCTGTGTTCAGTTGACTACCATCAATGTGGTAATTCATGGGAACCATGGTTCTGACACCAGTCGTTGGTCTCAGTAAGGCCATTCTGTAGGATGTCAACACCACTTGGGGAGTTAATAATAGCTCCCAACTTGCATTCATCTGTGAACTTTGTCATCTAGAATGCCTTCATGTTGGCCTGGACTTCAGAGAAGTAGATACCAAACAGGAGAGGACCCAGAACTGAACCCTGTGCGACTCCACTCGTGACTAGTTGGCAGTCTGATTTGGAGTCAGCTACTTTTACACTGTGGGTTATATCTGTGAGCCAGTTCGCAACCCACCCAGTGATATAGGGGTTGATTTCTAGCTTAATGAGTTTTTCAATGATTCCTGAGTGGGGAATGGTATCATAACCCTTGGCCAGATCAAGGTAGGCTGTATGAATCACCTTGCCTTCATCCACAGCTCTGGTGACTGACTCAAAGAAGTCGACCAAGTTGAGCAGGAATGATCTACCCTTAACAAAACCAAACTGTGTGGGATCCAGAGTTTGGAGATTCCCTATATCCTTGTTTATTAGGTCCATGGTGAGGGGTTCCATAGATGTGCATATCAGGCTCATCAGGCTAATGGGGCGATAGTTCTCATGGTCTGTCCATGCTCCTCCTTTGTGGAGAGGGATGACTGTAGCAGTGCACCATTCATTAGGGACAAAGCCTGAGGTGAGGCTGTGATTGAACAGGGCACACAGGTGAGGTACCAGTTCATTCTGTAGCTCATGTAGAACACAGCCAGGGATGTTGTCAGGTCTCATAGAAGCTGTATTTTTGGCCTTGGACAGTGCTGTTTTAACTTGTGAAGCAGTAATACTGGGTGCCTGACAATCTACTGGCATTGTGATTGATCCTTTGGGGGGGGGGGGTAAAGCTGGCACTGAATCTGTCGGCCAGTATACTGGCAATATCTGTTGGCTTGGTATAGGAGGTAGCTCAGAGCAAATCTGGTAATTGCCACGGAGATTCTAGGTCTTGTGGTTGTCTTTACTATCTTCTGCAATTCTGTTTTCATAGCTACCTTTAGAGGATTTGCTGAGGGATCTCAACTTTTTGTTGAGGCTGATAAGGGAGGTTTTCCAGTCTTGGGACTTCACCTTATTCTGCATCAGTTTCTTCTTTCTGTTGTAGAGTTTGTTTAAAGCAGGAGACAACTGCATTGGCTTCATTTTTTTGGAGGAGAGCATCTATGTTCTATTGGGTATGGTGAGATTCATGCATTTGTTTACATATTCATCTAGTCCAAGGAGTTTGTGTTTATAAAATCCAGGAATCTCTGTGCATGTACGTTTGATGTTTTATAGGATTCCCAGTTAATAGTGGGGTAATTAAAGTCACCCATGGATATGATATTGGATTGGATGGTTAGTATTTCTAATAAGTTTGAATACATAGTATGGGTTTCCTGGGTCATAAAGGGGGACCTATAGCTTGCAATGAAGTGCTATTGAATTTTACCTATGGTGATTTGAACGTGGAGCATCTCAAGTGCATTTTCCTTTTTGACCAGCCTTGAAGTATATTTATTTTTGATGTAAATAGAGATACCTCTACCTTTAGTCCCTGCCTGTGAAGTAGCTGGTCTAAATGTGTTGAAGGCATTGTTAGTAATACCAGCATGCTGGAACTGTGTAAATATCCCCATTACAGTTAAATGCATATTATGTCAAACACAACAATAAATAACAGAACAGTCAGTATATTAACAGCATGCCAGTAACAGTTACCGCATAAGACCAACTGAATAGGTAATTCAACAAGATATGTTAACATGCAACAATAGTAATGCATAACATTAATAAAACATATGCCCAAAATAAAGTTTATGGAACAATATATGTTAATAGTGAACCATAACCAATATATAACAATAATAAATATATGAAGATAAGGGGTGGGAAGAGAGAGAGATACAGTCCATTAATACCATCATGGGCTATATAGTTGACAACAGTAATGCCTTCCACTCTACATGTCTGTCCTTTCTTTATGTGTAAATGTGCTCTATAGCTGCTGTAGCACATACATACCTCTCAAGCTATCTGCATGGGACATTATGAGCCAAGCAGTAACACCTGCAGGTATACAACTGCAAGAAACACCTGCACATCAATTGGACCAATTTGGCTACCAACGAATACTGTGAGCTAATGTACTGTACTGTTAATTTGATATTGACATATAATCATGTCAATGATACATCTGTGATAAAGGGTTATGCAATAATAATTACATTCCATGACAGCATGACACTTGACAGACATGCATATGCACAGTACAGAGAGTACATAACTATCATTCCTTGCGTGGCAAGCATGGGGATCGCAGTGACTGTAAGGACATGTGCATTACATGTAGTAAGTGAGTACATTAACCTTTACAAGACACTCCAGGAAAACAGCCATACCTTGATTATACATTTTATGTCTTTTATTTTATTATATTTTGTTATTATTGCACCTGTTTCCTTTATTTTTTGTATAAATAGCACATTTGTGATACTCATTTTAACAGTCTGTGATATCTTAATAAACAATTATTTACACATACTATGAGCTATCTCACCCATTTACCTCTGTACCGGTAGAAAGAATATCTGTCATCATGACATATCTGATTCAGCAATAGTCGGTAGTACATGGAACTGGGTTTGAACCCTGGTCTGTGTGTAGCAAAATGGACTTCATACACAGCATTTAACAAACTGAACTACTGAGTTACTGCTGATATCTCATTGACTGATTTCTTCCTAGAACTCACCAGGAAACAAAATATGACCTGGTACTACTACTATAATACACTGCAGTGACAGCTGGACACACCTGTATGAAATGCAATCATGGCACAGATACTCGGTGACCTATACATTACCTAATAAAATGCAGGTGTACACAATATATTGTTACTGGGTTGAAATATCAGCTCTCATTCCAGAAGTATTGCACAGCAGTTTATTACAGATACCTTCATGCATTTAGTGGTATACTTTTGAGTTTTTATTGAACAACAATTAATGTAATTCCAGGTGTTTCAATGCAGCTATAATTCTGCACTTATTGTGATCGAACCTTTATTTCATTTAATTTATCAAGCTTAATGCTATCTTCTTCTTCTTCTTTCGGCTTTATCCCGGTTAGGGGTCGCCACAGCGGATCACCTATCCGCACACTGAATGGCAGTGGAGTTTTACGGTGTCGAGTTGCCAGCCCGGCGCCCAACCTTCCACAGAAGGCACACTCACACGCACACCTAGGGCCAATTTAGAGTGTCCAATCCACCTGCAGCATGTCTTTGGGATGTGGGAGGAAACCGGAGCACCCGGAGGAAACCCACGCAACCACAGGGAGGACATGCAGACTCCGCACAGAAGGCACCCCAGCCGAGGATCGAACTGGAGAACCTCTTGCTGTGAGGCGGCAATGCTAACCACTGCACCACCGTGGCCGCCCTATCAAGCTTAATGCTATATTCTTTCTTTTTTATTGCAGTACATTTGGCAGTAGTCACTTATTGCAGTCCGGATCTACAATCACATTCATTGCAATATAATCAAAACTGTATATACCTAATAGAAGTTAATGCTTTACTCTTTCTTGCTTATATGACTATAGATTAGAAGATGCATCTGTACTCACCACACTCATGGTGCAAACTGGCCAGGTGCAAGCATGTGCCACGACATTCTGAGCTCGCACCTCTGCAGCTGTTGGGAAAGAAGCACACCATTACGCATACCAGTTTAGCAGACATTCAGGGTTATCTATTGGTGAAACATACGTAAACATTGTAAAACATTGCCCATCTGGAATTGTTGGACCCAGACATCCAAAAGAGCCCCTTTTTACCTTTTCAGGTCATCATGGTAGTGACGACACTGCTCATCTGTGTGAGGATAACAGTTGCACTGGTGACTTCCCTTGTCAGCCAGTCCCAGGCCTCCATTTTGCACTCGGAGACATGGTAACCACCCTGCATGAGCCAGTCTTTATGTTTTTTTACTAGGACTCTGACCACTCTTCAATGCCCGACCACTGCACCCGAAAGTGCGTACCCTCTCTAACACCTGTCATAGTATCCTCCCAGGTTGAACTCCAACAGATTATGTAGTATTCCCACCTATTGCTCTTAATATACCCTGTTTTCCCACCCTTACATGCCATTGGGCAATTTTTAAAAATGCGTTGCATCGCTTGCCACCATGCAAACCAGAGCAGCTGGGCTGAGCAGTGTTTAAACTGGTAATGCTTGGCAATGCTTTGCACTGCTTAGCAGTGTGCAAACCACCTCAGCAGAGCTGCATGGAGCCAAGTAGTGTTGAGCATTGCTAAAACGAATCTTGTTTAAGCAGTGCGTGGCATGGCTTAGCATGGCTTAGTGGAGCTTAGTTGAGCGCAGCACATCAAGATGTAAAAATAATTGGCATAATTTGTATTTGAAAAATAAATGCGTAATAAGCCTTCTCTGTATTCAAACCCTGCACCTACTGCACATAAAGCTGTCACTCTAACCATTTGGCTACATGGATATGTCGAATGTTGCTATACTTTTATATATACCTCTCAGCTACATTTAAGCACAGGTGAGCACCGCTCCGCACCATGTAAACTTGCTCAGCTATGCTTAAACTTGATCTTTGCATTAATAATTAAATGCATCCGGTTTCTATTTTTAGACATCTGGCACATGTCAATTGCTGCATGCTTCTCCCTGCAAACTTCAAAAAATTAAAAAAAAAAAAATTACTACATTGATATAATGTACTTCAACAGTGCAGGGGGGGAGTTACTCATCTGCAGACACAGTTAGTAACACACTCCCTACACTGATTCACTGACCATGTTCCATGGCTCTCCCTCAGTAACACACCATCATTAATATACATGGCATGCTACGGAGGTGGAACCCCATACATGGCCACAGTACCTTCTGTGGATGCTCTACACTTTGCCTACACAGATTTTATTAAATCTGGGGGAGTATCTTTAATTCTTATTTCAGTAACCATTACCACTCTACTAAAGGTGTCATGCTTACAAATAAATGTATCTATCAGTCTGATGCTCAAATCTCCTGTTAGTACAATATCATTTTTGATTCTTTGTCAGTAAAACATTAATATCCAGATTATTTTTGGAAATAATCCTGACTACTGTTATCTATGAGTTCTACATTTGGTCACCTGAAGCTTTGTTTGCTGTTCCATGCTCTTCTTGATTGTCTTTCTTTTCTTGTTCCTCACTGTAATATGTAGCTACCTTACCCAGTCCCTTTTCTATCAAAACTCTTTTCTAATACTTCAGAGCAATGTGTTTGCCTTTTACTTTTGCCAGTTTGCTTTTCCTGATAGCATTTTTTATTGATGCATGTATCCTACTTGTTTTCTCACAATCTCAGACAGTGGTATCCTTCCCTGCAGTTTGATCTTCCAGCATTTAATCCCATGTACAACTCCAGCTCTTATACTGCATTGGTAGCCGATGGAGAGAATTTAAATGTAGTTCCCTGTTGGAGAAAACCCATTTCCCAACAGGCTGTAAATGAATGAAGGATTAGGGGCCCAGTAGAAACAAGTTCACCAACTGCCTCATATACACAGAAAACCCTCTCCTCCAAACAAAAAAATTCCAACACATGTGAGAGATGCAACCGTATAGCCAAACTGGAGGCTAAGCTCTCTCAACTCAGTACTGGCGTAACCAGTCAGGAGAAGAAGGAAACCACACTCACTACAATTCCAGTCTCACATAGACCTACCATGACAGCAAACCAAACACATAAACACACAAAAACATACTCGGAGGCTCTAAATAAAAATCTGCCTAAGCAGCAGAGACCGCCAAAGCAGACACCCAAGCAACCGCTACCCCAAAACAAAACACGTGCAACACATAGCTCACAAAGCCAGTGTGCCGAACAGTTACAGCCCTTAAGGCTAAACAACACACCTGATACACTTGTAATAGGTGACTATCATCAGGCACACTGACGTCCCGCTCACCAGGCTGAACAAGGAGAAGGTTACGGTGAGCTGCCTGCCGGGCGCTAGGATCTGCCACATAACACAAGCACTCAGGTCACTCCAAGGCAAGTACAAATATGACTCAGTCATTGTCCATGCTGGTGTGAATGACCTGAAACGTACCTCCCTGGACTACATGAAAAGAGACATAGAGGAGCTCTCTGAGCATGTAGCCCAGGCCGGTATGACCCTGACCTTGAGTAGCATCAAGAATGATGCCACAATATGAAGACAAGATGATCAATTTCAACAATTGGCTTAAGTAGTGGTGTCATTCAAAGGGGATCCAATGCCTGTCAGCCTGGGATGACATGCTCGACAAGCCACGATGCTTCGCTAGGGACGGCTTGCACCTGTCACCCCTGGGCTTTCGGATATTGGCAAAGGCTCTTGCTACCCCCATAGTGCCTTTTTTAGGCAAGGATCAAAAGACAAGCCCACCTCTATAGGTATCACAAGGGATAAGAAACTAAGAGTAATGCTACTCAACGCCAGAAGTCTAAACCTCAAGATGCATGCACTCGAAACTCTCCTTAGCATGGAGAATATCAATATCTGTGCAGTAACAGAAACCTGGTTCAAGGCTCCTGAGAGCACTCCAGCACTACCAGGTTATACCTCATACCATGCTTTTCAGCCTCAAAACTTGGACTGAACCACAAAAGGAGGGGGAGTATCAATATTCGTCAAAGATACCCACACCTCCAGGTTGGTGGCACAGCTCGAAGCATCAGAGACTATCCATGTGCAACTAACAGTGGGTAAAACTGCCTTCCAGTTTATAGCTTGCTACAGACCACCATCCCAAACCCAGGAACCCCACTCGGCCTTCCTGAAAACACTGGAAAATATAATGGTCTCTCCAAACACCATTAAATTGGGCGACTTCAACTACCCAAACATAGACTGGGAGCATTACTCTAGCTCCAACACCCTAGCCCAAAGGTTCCTAGAATTTATAAACTCAAATGCTATGGAACAACTTGTTACCTCTCCTACAAGAGGGGAAAACATACTGGACCTGATCATCACCAACATGGGGACTCTATGCTCCAGACCAGAAGTGTATCCCTCACTGGTAAGATCAGACCATAAACTAATCTCACTGGATATTCACATCCCGACCCCACCCCTGCCCAGAAAACCACAGTGAAAAACTTCTCTAAAGCAAATTTCACACTCCTCAAAACTGAGGTGGAATCCTTCAAAGCCCCCGGGCCTGTGTAAAATACAGCCCAGACTGCAGAATCCTTTATAAACGCATTCTATGAACACCTTCAGGAATGCATGGATCATGCAATCCCAAATAAAACCAAGACCCAATCCTCCAAAGGCAGACGTCCTGTCTGGTGGACCCCAGCCATAAACAAACTATACAATAGGAGGAGGAAGCTACTACATGATAGAGCAAAATCCCAAAAAGGGAAGGCATCTCTGATCAGTATTAGCAAAAAACTATGGGCACTCATAAAATCGTCTAAGGCCAGCTTCGAGAGAAAAATTGCACAGGACACTAAGGATAATCACAAGGCTTTCTTTAGTTATGTTAGAAACCTTGGTGGGAATTCCCAGATATGCTCAGAATTAGTCCAAAATGACAAAAAATACACCGAACCCACAGACATTGCCAACATCCTAGCTGACAGGTTCAGTGCAAACTTCTCTCCCCCCTCCCCACCAAAAGGGCAAATATCTATCCCAGCAGAGTGCTGCCCCCCTGACATCTCAGATGCTCAGGTAAGAGCCGCCCTCTCCAAAGCAAAAAACACAGCATCAATGGGACCAGACGGTGTCCCGGGCTGCGTCCTACATGAATTCCAAGAAGAGCTAAACCCAAACATAAAACTACTATTCAATCTCAGCCTTACTACAGGATATGTACCCAAAGAGTGGCGTACAGCAACAGTGGTCCTTCTCCACAAAGGTGGTGCCTCAATGGATTTTGGAAATTATCGGCCCATAAGCCTGACTAGCTTGGTCTGCAAAGCTATGGAAAGGATCATCATGGACCTCATAAATAAAGATATTGGGGACCTACAGACACTGGATCCTACCCAGTTCGGCTTTGTTAAGGGCATATCCTGCCTCTTAAAACTGGTCAATTTCTTTGAAACAGTCACCAAGGCCATTGACGAGGGGAAGGTGGTCCACACAGCCTACCTGGACCTCGCAAAAGCCTTCGATACAATACCCCCACTCGGGCATTATAGATAAGCTCTCCAGCTTAAATATAAACCCCTATGTCACTAGATGGGTTGCAAACTGGCTCAAGGACAGAACCCACATGGTTAGAATTGCTGGAGCCATGTCAGACTCCAAACCAGTTACAAGTGGCATCCCACAAGGCTCAGTCCTGGGACCTCTCTTGTTCAGTATATATTTCTCGGAGGTACAGGCCAACACGGAAGGACTGTGGCTGACCAAGTTCGCAGATGACTGCAAACTGCGCACCATAATCGACTCTCTAGCCGACACAAGCATCCTCCAAAAGGGCCTCATAGAAACAGACAACTGGTGCCAGAGCCATGGCCTCAAGCTAAATGCCAAAAAGTGTATAGTCATC
>NC_056744.1:1328483247-1328531600 GCF_019279795.1 Protopterus annectens
TGCCCTTTTATCAACTAGATCCTGTGTTTCCATCATTGTGTATATATTGGCCTCCTGGTCCTTGCATGTTTCCGTCATTCTGATGACACTAGCCACTGTAGTTAGAGCTCAGGGCATCTTCCAAACCTTCTCTTCAGTGATGTCAGTCTTAAAGTCAGCCCCGTGTTGCTTCAGATTTTTATCTTCTCCATCTTTCATTTTTTCCTGAAGACTTTGACTACGGACTGTTTTTTCCTTCTTTTGTTTACCTTTTATCCAGAGTCCTATGCCTAAGCACTTTGCTTGAGTACCTTCCCAAGAACCCCCCTCCCCCCAGAGCCAGTGCTCACTTTTAATGTTAAATTTCCTCTTAACTGGTGCCAGAATTTAAAAGTACAATTATCCCATGCAGTAGGTGGACTGGACAATCTAAACTGGTCATAGCTGTGAGTGTACATGTGACTGTGTAGTATGGAAGAACAACTGTGGCAGGAATAGCCACCTCTTGATATGAACTTTGGATCTAGATGATTGTTACTGGTGAAGTGACACCCGACCCCATGTGCAAAAATGGGAAAAAGGAGTTGTGAATTGATGGATGGAAGGATGGATGGATGGAATTATCCTAAAATTTAAGTATATCACCTAGAATACTAGGCAAGAATTCTTGGTATTGTACTAATCTGTAATTAGAAAAGTACAGTTTTAATCAAAATACGATAAAGTTGTAGTGAATACTTTTCAAATTTGTATATAGCACTGTTATGAAATACTTCTACCCATTTTCTATTATTATAGCCAGTTTGATGCCAAGTACATAAACATTTTTGAGGGGCAATCAAGCTCACCCATATGTTTTATATGTTTATTTTGTCCTTAATGCATGAAATAGCTTCAGATCTGCTTTGGGTGAGATTTTCCCAGAGTAAACTGGAGAACACTCTGGATATATTGTATAACTTCAAATAGCTTTATAAGCCGAGATGGGCTTGATGTGATGTTGTAAATGTATTCTGGGTTTGTTCTAAAACTTGAGACAATTAAATAACATTTGTTTACATTTATTTATATATTTTGTGGGAAAATTAAAGGATAGCATCTGCACACTCTACATAAACTTGTGAAGAAAAATTTTGCTACTATTGATTTTGTATCAATTATGTAAGTATTGTAGCTGTTGTTCAACATTTATGTGATCACCATTAAATTTCCTTTTCTTTCCTTATTAGTATTTGGACTCCAAAGTATTGAATCCCTTTATGAGCATTATTTCTTTATTTTCTTTATTTATTGTATTTGTCTCTGTTTACCTGGAAAGTCCTATTGGGTAATACCCATTTTCAGTGGAGATCTGGGGAGAAAACTCCTTTTGCTTTTATTGTATTATACTTTAAATTCTAGTTAAACACAGAGTAGTTACATTTCTATTTACATTTATACGCAAACAGTAGTTAACATTTATACATTCTCAGATTTTACAGAGGTGGAAGTTACAAAAGAGAAAGCCCATATGCAACTTAGTTGACTGTACAGGCAACAGTTATGTATAAAAATTGTTTTGTCATTTCAGTGAGAGGTTGAGTGTGTTCTGTTTAAGGAAAGTATTTGGAGAGTATTGTATGGAGAACTCAAAGTCTCAACATTGAGTTAAGCCCATGCAGGATGAGGATAGGTTAAGATATTGGGGGGAATTCAACAAAGCTTACACAGAGCTAATCTCCATGTAAGCTGGGGGTGTGCGCAAGCCTCACAGCACTGTTCAAATATGGAGTTGATCTCAGAATGTAAATCACCTCATTTGCTGGTGAAAACCATGCGAATAAGGTGATTTACCAATTCAGGAAGCAGACAGGCATCCATGTAGGAGCCATGTCTGCATTACAAATGTATGCTGGAACTGTCAGTGCACCAGACTGCAAAATAAAAAACGGAGCTATGACAACTAAAAGCAAAGCATGTATTAGTTGCATCAAGCATGCCAATGGCCAAAACTATGGCCATTGGCATGTAAAACTGATGCAAAATATTAAAAATCAAAGGTTAATTTTTTACGTGCACATATGTCATGTTCAAGCAGAGCGCAGCAGTGCCCAAGCATGGGATCTGACAAAATATAAATGTAAAATATTAAATGGGGATTATTTAAGCTAAAATTAAATTCCCTATTATACTGGCCAGCATGCAGACTCATACAATGGCAGGTAACAGTAGTTGTTAAGGACATAGGCTGTCGTGTAGTGCTATAACTAGGGTGTAGGTTAGGTGTATGCAAATGAGCTAAGTTTACTGAATAGCAAAATTGGCCACTGTGTCTGCAGGCACTAACCATGTAGGGGCTACATGGCATACAGAAGAGGCAGCTGACATGAAAAGGGGGTATGTCACACTTTGTGTAAGCACATTGGAGCTCTGTGGCTTCTGTTTGCACTGAGCTAAGCACAGCTCTACTATATACATGATGTACAGCTAAGCAGGGAAGTGTGCCTGAGACTGCTTAGCTGTACATCATGTACAGGGGTGGGGGTCCTTTCTGCTCAGCAGTGTTTACACTAGCTCCACGGGTCAAAACTGGAGAAAATTTGAAAAAAAAAAAGGAAATAGCAGACAAAAGGCAGTCAACTGTAAATGACTAATAAGGCCTCTGCCACTCACAGTGGGACATTCAAACCCCTCAATAATGTAGCTGGCAAGTGGAATATATCAGTCAGCCAATCACACAGGCTGCATCTGCTGCACACCAATATAATGTATGCAGACACCCTTCAGTCTGATTTCCCCACATACTCTGCACTATTGGAGCACACACTTGAGAATTTTAACTGACAAAATGATAGCTGCTGTTGCTTTGCTACATCTCTACCGGCTACAAACTGAGGGTGGTGATGAGGATGATGCTGACAACTGGCCAAGACTGAAGCAGAGCAGAATGTTTAGACCCAGGGTAACCTTTCAAGGGCTACATGAGCTGAAGATAGTACAGTGCTACAGAGTGGACAGGGACATACTACAGCAACTCACTGAGCTCTGCCGCCCTCACCTCAGACCCAGGGCCAACAGAAGGGAACCCATCCCAAGGGAAACAAGGGTATGTGTAACCATAAGAATACTAGCTACAGCTACTTTCCAGTGACCTACTGAGGGAATCATGGGGATTCTCATAGGCCCTAATGGACAGATGAAAAGTCAGAGGGTCCTAATGGAGAGATGAAAAGTCAGCATGCAAAGGAGAGTAGTAATGCTGAAATTGAATTCATCCTGAAGTCTTGGTGAGTACCTTTGTGAGGTGGACCCTGTTTTTCACAAAATCTCACCAAGGCGACACTGATATACAGACTGTATTTATATAGCATATATCATGAACAGAAATAAGTCAAAAACAAAAAAAAAGATAGCTGGGTGCACAAGATCTAGGATAAAAAAGTACCCAATCCTGGTAGGTGCACTGGTGCCAGGACTGGAAAAAAAATGACAGAGTAGAATTGTCAAAATACGGAAACATTCCTAAAATGGGACCAGCCCAGGCCCAGGGGGAGGATTGCCCCCCTGTTGTAGAAGAAAGTAGCAGTCCACAAAAACTGACTGGCCAAAGAAGAGCCATAAAAACAATAAAGTGGACTATTGAGGATAAGAAAGAAATTATGTATTGTCACTATTATGCCAAAATCCTAGAATTTCCAGTCACAATATATACAAAATGATTAAGGGAGAAATTAGAGGAAAGAAAAATACTTCCACAAGAAAAACTGTCAGAAGCTTCAAATAAAAATGTACATTCATTAATACAACAGATTTCTGAAAAAGTGTATAGATCAAGAAACTTTGATCTGTTTGGAAAAAGAAGCTTCTGAGGAAGTGTGACAATATAAACAACAAAACCTAGAGATTTTTGAAAAGTATAAAAAATATGGACATGGGAAAGAAAGAGATTTGATATGGTGCAATATTTATGCAAAGGAGAAAGCCAAGTTAACTAATATAGAGAAGACAGTCTCAAAGATATTCAAAGAGAAATACAGGCAAAAGCATCCAGTTCAAGTTGAAGTTATGAAGTGCCTGCGAAGTGAAGGATTTAATGTAGAAGGTTTAATGCAGACTACATCACAGCATGATGGAGTGAGTCCTCAGAATAAGGAAAAGCAAGAAGATCAGGAGACATGTGAAAAAGAAATATGGACATGGGAAAGGAAAAGAGATTTAATATGGTGTAAAATTTTGCAAAGGAGAAAGCAAAATTAATTAATACAAAAAGAGCAGCACCAAAGATATTTGAAGAAAAATACAGGCAAAGGAATTTGGATATGGAAAACTTAAGAAAAAATAAGAAGACTAAGAGGAAAAGTAGAAAAAGAGATTAGTAATGGAGAAGTCAAAGAAAGAGAAACTGAGGTTATGAGGCAGCTGCAAAGAGAAAGATTCAGTGTAGAAAATCAAATGCAGAAAGCACCACAACAGGCTAGAGCAATGGATATCCAAATTAAGAGGAAACCAGTGGAACAGAAAGCTATTGTTCAGGTGCCATATCAAGATATGTTGGGGCCTTCCACAGGAAACCAGGATAAACATTCACTTGAAGCTAGACAGCAAGGAAAGGAACAGGAAACTGTGGAAACTCTGATGAAGTCAATGTTGAGGAGTGATAGGTCAGTGAGTTCCCATATGATAGATGGCACAGGATGACATTGAAGAGAAAACTGCCACAGGAAGATGCTATAGAACTTTCTACAGAATGCCCACCGGAAATGGAAAACAAGGGATGTGCCCTCAGTTTGGAAGAAAATGAGCTAAGAGAAGAGTTGCTTGATTTAATAGACATGGATAGATGTATTAAGATCAATGAGATAAATAGACGGCAGAAGGCCAATAAAACCCAGAAAGTAAGAAGTCTGATAAAACAAATGAATGCAGTAATTAGGACTGTTCATAGAGATCCATGTGATATCACAGAAGTAAACAGGATATACTACTATTCTGCTAAATTAATAACTGATAAAGTTCTATCACAAGATCACAGGGTAGTGAGGGAAAGGAAGGGGAGAAATCGAATACCATCATGGAAGTATCAAACAGAGAAAACTCTAAAGCAGTTAAGACAAGAAGTGTCACTGATAGCAGATTATAGAAGAGGGAATAGATCAACAAAAATTCTAAGAAAGATAGATGTGATTAAAGCAATGCACAGTATTAGAACGGGCCAGGATCTATCATGCACTATTGCACATAACAAACTAAAAATTTCAGCACAGGTGGAAAAACTTAGAAGATACAGATAAATATAAGGGAAAAGTACAAAATAAGAAATTTATTGATAACCAAAAAAAGTTTTACAGAGAAATGGAAAATTCTCTGTAAAGCCTCTAACTGCTCAATGCTAGAAGTCTAAATCTCAAAATGCACTTGCTCAAAGCACTCCTTAAAATGGAGAACATTGACATTTGTGCTATAACAGAGACCTGGTCCAAGGCAGCAATAAGCACCCCTTCACTACCAGGCTATATCTCACTGCATACCTTTTAGCCCCAGAATTTGGACCAAAGCTCCAAAGGTGGTGGCGTTTCCATATTCACAAAGGATGCGCACATCTCCAGACTGGTAGTCCAACATAATGCATCAGAGATACTTCAGGTGCAGCTAACATTGGGTAAGACAGCAATTCAGGTTATAGTTATAAGTCAAAAACCATGTCCCAAGACACTCACTCCATGTTCCTAAGCACCCTAAAGAATATTAGGCTCCAACCTAACACACTCATACTGAGCGATTTCAACTACCCCTACATTAACTGGGAAAACTACTCATGTACCATTACACTTGCTTAATGTTTCCTGGACTTCATTAATTCAAATGCCCTGGACCAGCTTGCTCTTACCCCCACTAGAGGTAGCAACATCCTTGACCTGGTCATTACTAACATGGGCAACATTGCTCTACACCAATAGTCAACTCCTCCCTGGTTAGATCTGACCACAAACTAATCACCTTGGAAATCCACATCCCCCCCACCCTCTGCAAAGTTAACTACCATGAAAAACCTCTCCAAAGCTAACTTTGGGCTACTAAGAGCAGAGGTGGCAAACTTCACAGCACCCATGCAAATGGAGAATAGTTGCATGACTGCTGAATCATACACCAATGCACTGTATGAACATGTACACAAATGCATGGATCTCACCATACCCAATAGAACCAAGACGCTCTCCTCCAAAAAAAGGAAGACAGTCTGGTGGTCCCATGCCATAAACAAACTCTACAACTGGAGGAAACTGATGCAGAATAAGGTGAAGTCCCAAGACTGAAAAACTCCCTTATCAGCCTCAACAAAAAGTTAAGATCCCTCATCAAATCCTTTAAAGCTAGCTATGAAAACAGAAATGCAGCAGATAGTAAAGACAACAACAAGGCCTTTTATAGTTATGTAAAGAACTTCCATGGCAATACCGATATGTGCTCTGAGCTACTGCACAATGGTAACTCCTATACCGAGCCAACATTTATTGCCAATATACTGGCCGACAGATTCAGTGTCAACACCCCCCTCCCCAAAGAACCAATCACAATACCAGTAGATTGCCATGCACCCAGTATTACTGCTGCACAGATTAAAACAGTACTGTACAAGGTCAAGAATACAGTTTCTATGGGACCTGACAATACCCATGGCTGTGTTCTACATGAAATACAGAGTGAACTGGAACCTCACCTGTGTGCCTTGTTCAATCACCGCCTCACCTCAGGATTTGTCCCTACTGAATGGCACACTGCTATAGTCATCCCTCTCCATAAAGGAGGAGTGACTACAGACCCTGGGAACTATGGCCCCATTAGCCAGACAAGTTTGATACACAAAGCTATGGAACACATCATCATAGACCTAATAAACAAGGATACAGGGAATCTGCAAACTCTGGATCCCACACTGTCTGGTTTGGTGAAGGGTAGATCATGCCTGTTCAACTTGGTCGACTTCTTTGAGTCAGCCACCAAAGCTGTGGATGAAGGCAAGATGGTTCATACAGCCTACCTTGATCTGGCCAAGGTTTTTGACACCATTCCCCACTCAGGAATCATAGAAAAACTCACTAAGCTAGGCATCAACCCCTATATCACTAGGTGGGGTGCAAACTGGCTCACAGATAGAACCCACAGTGTGAAAGTAGTTGACTCCAAGTCAGACTGTTGACCAGTCACGAGTGGAATCCCACAGGGATCGGTCCTGGGTCCTCTCTTATTTGGTATCTACTACTCAAAAGTCGAGGTCAACACAAAGGGACTCTGGATGACAAAGTTCACAGATGATTGCAAGTTGGGAGCCATTATTAACTCTCCAAGTGATGTTGACATCCTACAGAAAGGCCTCACTGAGACCAAAAACAGGTGTCAGAACCATGGCCTTAAGCTCAATGCCAAAAAATGTGTCATCATCTCCTTTGGGAAAAACCCAGTACCCATGAACTACCACATCGATGGTAGTCTACTGAACACAGAAGGCGTTATAAGAGATCTGGGAACACAGGTTGACAGCAACCTCTCTTTTGACCAAAACACTGCCACTGTGATCAGAAAGTCCTTCTATGTGGCACATGTCATTACTAAGGGTTTTGCACCCAAGAAGAAAGAGGTCATTGTCTCCCTCTACTCTTCCTTCATTAGGCCAGTCATCAAGTACAATGCCCCATTTGCCATGTACCTTACTAGACACCTGCAACAACTAGAGAGGCCGCAAAAGTACCTCACAAAGAGGATCATAGTCCTTAAACACTTGTCCTATATGGACAGACTAAAAAAACTCCAACTATTCTCTCTCTCATATCACCTACTTAGAGGCAATCTCTGTTTGACTTACAAAGCCATTTCTGACCCAGCTCTGTTAGAAATGCTAATTCTAAAGAAATCCCAATCCCTCTGCACCACACGCTCCAGAGACCTCATCCTCATTACCACAATCAACAGAACGTGCTGGAGGGAAAGGTTCATAATCCAGAGACTGCCCATGCTATGGAAAAGACTTCCCATACATGTCAAACAGAGCACCTCACTGGGCTTCTTCAGGAGAAAACTTGATGAGTGGATGGGAAATAGAAACTTCACCCCAGGGATCACTCCAATGGCTCTACTTGACAGAGGCCTGGAAACTAAGGTCAGGTGGCATGATGCCAGGATAATCCTCTGGGCTAGGCTTGTAAAGGCTCCAGAGCCATTAACCTAGTACACACCTATGAACCTATGAAGCTATAAGGTAAAAGGAATTGAAAGACCTCCAAACAAAAAGAGGATGTAGGTACATTTTGGAGAAGTATTTATGAAGATCTTGTGAAACATAACAAAGATGCTAAATAGGTAGAAGAAGCAAAAGAAAAAATAAGAAGTTTAAAGGTACAGGATATGAAATGGGATGAAGTGACAGCCAAAGAAATTGAAACAATGTTAGGAAAAGCCTCTAACTGGAAAACTCTTGGCCCAGATGCAGTATCTAACTTTTGGCTAAAAATATTAACATCTTTGCATGAGGATTTAGCCATGAGTAAAAACTATTTATATGCACACCAGACACCAACATGGCTAACAACAATCAAAACAGTGCTCTTACTTTGAGTGAACCTGCAAACTACCCTAAATATTATAGACCAATATCTTGCCTTCCAGTGATGTATAAACTATATACAGGAATTGATGCTGACAGATTTTATGGTCATTTAGAAGAAAACTCAATTATGGCAGTAGAACAAAAAGGCAATAAAAGAAAGTTATATGGAACATATGGAACAAAGGATCATTTGATGTTAAATAAAGTTATAGTGGAGAACTGTAAAAAGGGGAAGGATCTAAGTATGGCATGGATTGCCTAAAAAAAGCATTTGATAGTATCTCACATTCATGGATAATAGAGTGCTTAAAAATGTATAAGATACACCCTACATTGATTGACTACATTACAGTAACCATGAAACAATGGCAGACCACTTTGCAATTAAGCCATGATAAAGGACAGATTATTATCCCAGGGATAAAAATTCAATGGGGGATATTCCAGGGTGACTCTCTGTCACCATTGCTATTCTGCCTTGCCATTAATCCATTAAGCTGTTTACTTAACAGTTTAGGCCATGGCTATAATTTGGCTCCTAGAAAACAACAAAGTCTAATGACTTCTCATCTTCTCTTTGTCGATGATTTAAAACTGTATAGCTCATCAGCTGAGGAACTGAAAGCACAGCTGCAGGTTGTCAAAACTTTTTCTGATGATATTAGAATGTCATTTGGCCTTGATAAATGTGCATAAGCAACCTTTAAAGCAGGAAAACTCCAGCACCAAGAAAACATCAGTTTGGGACAAGAATGTGATATAAAATAACTTGAGCAAGAGGGAGTATATAAATATTTGGGAAATGATGAAGGATCAGCAATAAAACATGAACAAATTTGAATAAAACTCAGTAAGGAATAGTTTAGAAGACTTAAATTAATCCAGAGAACAGTATTGACATCTAGGAACAAGATCCAAGCTATAAATCAATTTGCTATTCCTGTCCTAACTTACAGTTTTGGAGTGATTGACTGGCCCCAAAAAGTGTTGGATAGAATAGATATTAAAACAAGAAGGATGCTTCATGCTCACCAAATGATTTATAAAAATCAATGTACACCAAGATTATATATTCCCCGCTCCGAAGGAGAGATGAGCCTCCTTGAAATTGATTACATGTATAGATCTGCAATCGTGAGACTACATACATATCTACTGACCACACAAGACCCAAATGTAGTGAAAGTTTTGAAACATGAGGAGAATAAATCTAAGATGACATCTCTGCTTAATTTAGCAGAAGCATATCAACATCAAGCAGGAATGGGAATCAAACCAGAAGTAGATAAAAAACAAGCAGCAACTGAATGTGCCAAAAAACAAAAGAAAGAATATAAGGTGAAGGAGCAGAGAAGGCAAGAAATGTGGAAAAAAAACATTAATATAGTTCCAAGTATAGAAAACTTTTGGAAGAGCCTCATGTTGATCAGAAATGAATGCAGGAATGGTTAAGGAGAGGCGAATTCAAACCAAGAGATGAAAGGTTAATATTGGCAGCCCAAGATAGTGGGCTACTTACACCTGGTTTACAAAGTCCATTGAACATGTGTGAGAAACAGAAAAATGTAGGTTTTGTAAATCCGAATTGGAAGCAATCACTCACCTTGTTGCCGGTTGTGACACACTAATGGCAAATTAACTCAATACTGAAAAGCATAATAATGTGGCGAGACTGTTGCACTGGGGATTGCACAAACATTATGGTACTGAAGTGGCTGAAAAACACAGGAAACGAGCCACAAAGCATCATAGAAAATGATCAAGTTTATATCTCATGGGAACCACCATTACCAACAGTACAAAAGATAGATGCTAGATAACTGGGTATAGTGGTCCAAGAAAAGAAGACAAATGTAGCATTGATCATTGAAATTGCCACACACAGTGACTACAGTGTCTTGCATACAAAGAGACACAAAGTCATAAAGTATCAGGATCTGCAGGCAGAAACAAGAGCAATGTGGAAGAAAGATACCCAGACAGTTCCAAAATTAGTAGGATCAACTGGTCTTATAAAAAAGAATTTGCTCTCATATTTGGATGTTACCAATACACGTAACTCCATACAAAATGCAGAATGAATCATTACTGGGAACATTGTGGATGCTGCAAAGTGCACTACAAGAGATTGAAGCAATACTAATTTCATGAACTTTAATCATACTTTGACTTAGGAATGGGGTCCATTCCAATCATGGTATTAGAAAACCAAAAGACTTGGAGAAATTAAAAAGGCATCCACATCCAGGGTACTCTACCAGTTTCTGGATGAAATGCCAGTGAGCACATTTATTTCCCAAGCACCCCTGAGGAGAGGACCAGCAATATGCATCTCTTTCACAGTGTACCAGAGGTAGTGGGTGCCATAGATTGCACTCATGTCCACATCAAAGCACCACCTGGTAATGAGGGTAGAGTCTACATCAACCACAAGAGCTATCACTACATCAACTGCCAGGTCATGTGAAATGCCCAGGGCATTATCATCAATATGTGTGCTGTCAGCCCTGGCAGTTATCACGACTCCTACATCTGGCACACCTCACAGCTGTACCAGACATTTGCCAGCAAGGACATCTCATATGGCTATCTTGTGGGGAGTGCTGACTATGCAGTGGAACCATGGATGATGACAACCATCAGAAATGCACACACAAACACTGAAAAATGTCATAATGAGGCACACAGACAAACTATGAACATTGTAGAGTGTGTGTTTGGGCTGCTCAAGTCACGTTTCCGCTGCCTTGACATATCTGCTGGAGCTTTGCAGTACTCTCTAGCCACATGTGCACATATTCATAGTATGTGCCATGCTACACATATGATCCTGTGGAAACAGCTGTGGCAGGAACATCACAGAGAAGGAGGACACAGTCCCCCACCATTGCCAAGGTCCCCACAGGCACAGGGTGACTTGGAGGATGAACTCCCTCATCCTGTCCCTGTAGGCATGCCCAGTACACCCTGGCCTTAGCAAATAGGAAACACATAGCACATACACTGACACGCTAGGGACCCAGGGACTGACATGTCTCTCTGACTTGCACACACAGTTAAATGGATGCCGCACACATCACATTACCTGTATCTTACTGTGTATAGGCTGCGTACTGCATGCATCTGACAGAGTCAGCCCTGAAGCACTGTCCTCACAACTGCCCCAGGCACAAGGTAAGTCACTCTTCTTACCAACTAATGAATGAAGTAGTATGGTGTGATAGCATATCTATGGTATTGGTGCATGTATGTAAGGGAATGGGGAGGCCTACTAAGATAGCAGCAGACAACTGACAGCTGTATGGGACAATGGGAAATGTCCACAAATATTGGCTTCCACAGAATATGCAGTAGTCTCCTAGGTGACAAAACTCACTGCAGTATATGTGGGGGACTAACAAACTGCGGGGTCATAGGTCACATGCATGGATGTCAATGTTGGAGTCCCATACACACCTCTCAGCCTCTCCCAGCAAGTCAGCTGTACAAAGCTATAAAGAAATGTGTGGCAAAGGGCTACAAATAGGGACAGTTATGAAACTTTGTTCTGAAAAACTTAGACAGTGATATACAACAGGTCTTGCTGTTGCATTATGTCTATGAAGGGTAAGAAGTCTGAAACTCAAATTATGTCATTACTTTCTAACTCTGATCTGTAATGATATGCCAGTATTTTCCAATTCAATCACAATACTGTGCTAAATGGACCTGAAATATGAAGCAAACATCTGGAAGTCTGTGGTAAATTGTACAATTGAGAGGTATACCCCCCTTCCCCAACACACCAGTGTTGCCATAGAAATGCAGTAGCATTTATGTTTGTAGGATAATAGCTGCAGACCACACATTTCCACAGCTGTCCCAATCAACTTGCTAATTGTTCCATGCCCACAATATGCAGGGGTCAATGTGATATGTCAGTGCATGGTTAATACTGTCAGGAAGTAGACAATACTTACTGTTGGCTATTGTGATTTAGTGGTCTAAGTACAGTACAGTACTGTGGTTGACAAGGCCTGTGGTTCTAGACTGGCCGTGCCAGCTATTTTGCATGTCAGCTACACCTATGATAGGAGTTGTACACACTGTCCAGAAGGCAATATCTGTTACTGCGGGAAAGCTGTCAATGAAGGGACAAGGGGCTATGCATGTAACAGGGACAAGTCGCAAATATTGCCCTTACAAACATATCTCGTACTGTCGGTCTTTAGGTGTCGGTCAACGGAGTGTCGGTGAATAACGTTTCGGGTAAGTAAAGTAGACCCATATATATATATATATATATATATCTGTGTGTGTGTGTGTGTGTAAGCACATGCAAGTATGATCTTTATGAATTTTATAAATGTTTGCTTATAAGTTTTTTAATATATGAAATGTTGTATGTTCATGTAATTTCATATATAAATTTCATATATAAATTTATATATATATATATATATATATATATATATATATATTTTTTTTTTATATATATTTTATATATATTTTTTTTATTTTTTATATTTTATAAATTATTACATTAGAAGTAGATAAGAAAGTGTATCCATTTCAGCGCATTTTAGACCTAAAAGGGATTTGTAAAGTTGTTTCTTTAAAATGATTTGTTTCAGTCTCTCATTGTTAGGCTGTATATGCCTTTAAAAGCAAAGGAATTTCATGAAATTGGCACGTTTTTAAAAGCATGTATAAAAACCAATCTTTGAATTTTAAACTTGTTTAGTTTCTGAAGAAGTCCCGTATTTAAACGGGACGAAAAACATATTTTTATTGTTGAGCGTTTAAAACAAGTATTAAAAACCGTGTTATTCTTTCATATTTTATATGTCAGCTACACCTACGGCAGGAGTTGTATACACTGTCCAGAAGGCAATATCTTATTGCAGGAAAGTTGGTCAGTGGAGGGACAGGGGGCCACACATACAACAGGGATAAGTCATAAATAGTGCACTTACAAACATAGAAAGTTGACAGAATAACAGCTGTTGCAGTAGCATGAAGTCTCTGAAGGTCAAGAAGTCTGAAACCCACATGTCTGTCATTACTTTCTAACTTCAGTCTGTAACATATTCACCATTATTTGCCACCCAACCACAATATTATGACAAATGGGCACAAATTATAAGCTAAACACTTGAGAGGTATGCCCCCCTCCCCTCAACACACCTGTGTTCACATATAACTGCAGTAACATCTATGTCTGTAAGGTGATAGCATCAGGCCACACATTGCCAAGGAAGTCTCAATCAACTTGATAAGTTGTTCCATTTCTGCAATGTGCAGGGGCCAATGTGCTATGTATGTTTGAGGTTAATATTTCAGCAAGTAGACACATACCTCTCAACTGTACAGATCTTCGCAGAATGTCCAGATTTTGGCTCTATAGTTTTGGTCTGCTTTTCATAAAATTGTGGTTTTCTGGAAAATTAGTGGTAAATCATTAAAGGTTGAAATTAGACAATAATGACAGACATTTGAGTTTCAGACAACATATCCTTTAGAAAATTCATGCTAATGCAAAACCTGTTATTATATCAACTTTCAAAGTTTTTAAGAGCAATATTTAAAATCTGTCCCTACTTTTGGGCATTTATCCCACTTTGATTTATGGCTGTGTCCAGATTTCATTCTCTAAGAGGTTGAGAGGTATGGATACCACTTACTGGTGGCTGTTGTGGTTTAGTCATCTAAGTACAGTACTGTGGTTTACAGGGCCTGTGGTTCCAGTCTGGCCGTGCCAGCTATTTTGTATGTACACCTACAATATCTGTTACTGCAGGAAAGTTGGTCAACAAAGGGACAGGGGGCCACACATACAATAGGGACAAGTCATAAATATTGCACTTACAAACATAGAAGGTTGACAGAATAACAACTGTTGCAGTAGCATGAAGTCTCTGCAGGTCAAGTCTGAAACTCACATGTCTGTCATTACTTTCTAACTTCAGTCTGTAACCTATTCACCATTAATTGCCACACAACCACAACATTATGACAAATGGGCACAAATTATGAGCTAAACATCTGTGCAGTCTGTGATGATGTGTACATTTGACAGGTATACCCCCCTCCCCTCAACACACCTGTTTTCACATAGAACTGCAGTAACATCTATATCTGTAAGGTGATAGCAGCAAGCCACACATTGCCAGGGCTGTCACAATCAACTTGATAACTTGTTCCATTTCTGCAATATGCAAGAGCCAATGTGCTATGTAAATTTGTGGTTAATAGTGTCAGCAAGAAAACATCATTTGCTGGTGGGTGTTGTGGCTCATTGGTCTAAGTGCATACTATAATAGTTAGGGTTCATGGTTCGAGACTGGCTATGGCAACTCTTTTGCATGTCAGCTACGCCAACAGTAGGAGTTCTACACACTGGCCAGGACTCAATATTTGTTACTGCAGGAAAGCTGGACAATGGAGGGACAGGGGGCCACACATCTGGATAGTACACAGGTCTGAGTAACCTACACAGTGCCTACTACACCAGCAGGTTGACAAGTTGACTGCTAGGATATAAAGGCTGCCATGTCACTGTATCAGTACTGACAACAAGTAAGTGGGCACCATCCATGAGCCTGCCCCCATGTCTGGGCCTGTATCTGAATGTTATATATGGCCCTGTCCAAATGTATATCTGTAAGAGTCTGACAGCTATGGCCAACCTGTAACCTGACAATAACAGTGCAACACAAACCATCTGTGGACCACAGCAGATCTATGAGGCACAATAATGCACAACCCACTAAACAGGTACAGTCAGAGGTGTGAGGTCTGTAACGCTGCGTGTGATTTTACAACCTCTATCCCACTCACATGATAACTACAAATATATAACAGCAGAAACTGTGGACAAAGGCTGTGACTGCACTACAGAAGGACAAAGAGATGTATATAAGGGGGAGGGGAACCACTGGCCAGACAAACATAGACTGTGCACACTAGTACAATTTCTGCTGTTACATAGTTCTCTGCAGTGTATAGGATCAGTAAACAAATGTCTGTCAGAGCTCCCTCACATAACTCTATACTGATCTGCCACTCACTTACCAGGGAATCACAGTGCTATGTAGAATATACCACACATATTATGGAAAGCTCTGCTCAGTCCAATGTACTCTGTACCCACACCAGGATATGACTCAGTTAATATGGATAGCACACAGCCAGGAGATTCCTCACACGGCATATCACTGAGGTGCTGGACTGTTTACACAGCTTCATCAGCTATTCAGCTTTAGCACACAAAATCCTGGGTCAAACTACAGCTACCTCTGGAATGGAGTTCAGCCCTTACTAATAAAGGTCTTACTGGGCATGCTCCTACACTTAGATAATTACAGCCCATGTAGAAACCCACATCTCACTATGCAGCTCTGTTGTCCAGATATGTCTTCACATACTGACAGGGAGGTACACCATAAGTATGTCTCCCCACCCCAGGATCAGACAGGATTACCCACACCTACCTGGAGGTGGCACATAGGTGACATATCTGCATCTGTTGATTGAGTGTGATAGGCATATATATATATATATATATATATATATATATATATATATATATATATATATATATATATATATATATATCTAGAGAGAGAGAGTGACATATACAAATATATCAATTATAGACAGGCAGAGACATGGGGAGGGTGACACAGACAGAGATGGATAGAGAGAGACAGAAACAGGCAGACAGACAGAGAAAGAGAGAGAGAGAGGCATAGACAGAGAGAGAGAGAGAGAGACACCCTGAAAGGCATAGAGTAATGTCCTCATGCAGACAGTTGCACACGGATAGCAACCATTGGTATGTGCCAATATAAAGGTGATTTCCATTGTGTAATAGCAGTCAGGTAGGGGTTATAATCTCACTTCATCTGCCGTGTGTGTGTGTGTGTGTGTGTGTGTGTGTGTGTGTGTGTGTGTGTGTGTGTGTGTGTGTGTGTATGTGTGTGTGTGTGTTTGCAGGTTAAAGTATTCTGAGGCCTTTTCTATCCAGTAGACTACAGAACTGCCCTACTTTAGAAGCCTTGCTGATGTCATCCACCTTACAAGTACCTTTGGACACTCTTCACCCCTATAAGCTTCGTGGCACATGCGATAAATACATAGCACTATAGTACATATAAGTAGATAGGTATGACTTCTAAGTGTGTGTGTTGGTAGGTTAAAGAATGTTGAGGCCTTTTCCTCCCAGTAAACTTCAAACATGACCTACTTTACAAGGCTTGCTGATGTCATCCACCTTAGAAGTACCTTTGGACACTCTTCAGCCCTGTAAGCTCCACGTATCATGTGTTAACAGTGTAGCACTGTAGTAAAAATAACTAGATAGGTAGGGGTTCTAATCTCAGCACTGACAATGGTGTGTGTGTGTGTGTGTGTGTGTGTGTGTGTGTGTGTGTGTGTGTGTGTGTGTGTGTGTGTGTGTGTGTGTGTGTGTCTGTTGGTTATGCCATTTTGAAGCCTGTTCCACCCTGGTGCCCCCGGATTGCATTACTTTACAGGGCCTGATCATGTCATCAACCTTAGATCTACTGTTGGACACTTTCTAGGAATATAAGCTCCTGGCGCATGCGATAAGTAGGCAGCACTATAGTGCATACAAGTAGGTAGGCAGGGGTTTAGATCACAATACAGCCAACTATACTACTGTATATGTCTTTGTGTGTGAAGCATATCCCCTGTGACTGTTGTGTGTATTGGTTATGTCATTCTAAGGTGTGTTGACCCCCTCCCCATGGCATTACTTTAAAGGGCCTGCTGCTGTCATTCACCTTACATGTACCATGTTTTACTCTGCAGGCCATACCACTCATCTGTACAGATGTAGGCAGAACGTCCAGATGTTTGGAACATATATGTGGTCCATGTCTCCTAACAATGGGGTTTTATGACACATTATTGGCAAATACATGACAGTTGCCGTAGTTACACATGTCAGCTTCAGATGTCATATCTGTCTGAAACATCATGGTGATGCAAAGTCTGTTACCCTATCACTTGTCCAGATTTGTAAGAGCAATATGTGAGAACAGTCACTATTTTGGATGGTTTATCCAACCATTCATGAAGGCATTCCCAAGATTAATTGGTGTAGGAGTTTGTCACGTATGTCCCTGGCATATAATCTCTGTGGCACATGCAATATGTATGTAGCACTATAGTACATACACGTAGATAGGTAGGGATTGTAATCTGACCATTGCCAACTGTGTGAGTGTGTGTGTTTCTGTATGCATATCTCCTGTGGCTGTCTTACCTGTGTGTATGTGGTGGTTATACCATTTTGTGTGACTGTTCCACCCTGTTAACTCTCCCATTACCAACATACTCACGGACCCTACAGATGTCATCCATCTTAAAAGCACAGTTACACATTTCCTAGCACAAAGGCACTGTGGCACATGCAATACTCACATCACTCTGTATTCTACATAACTAGATAGGTAGGTCTTCTAATTGGAAAAGTGTCAACTCTATGTGCATGTGTGTTTCAATGCATGTTCCCATGCAGAAGTGTGTGTGTGTGTGTTTCACATGGCTCCATCATATTAAGGGCCTGTGAAACCCCATTGGCAATTCTAACAGCACCTGCAGTTGTCACCCACTTGAATAGTAGTTGCAGACACTGCAACTCTATAGTAGCTGTGTGGTGCTTGTTATATGTATATAGCAGCATCGTTTGTAAAACTAGGCAGGTAGAGGTTCTACTATTGCAAAGGGCAGGTCATGAGTGTGTGTGTGTGTGTGTGTGTGTGTGTGTGTGTGTGTGTGTGTGTGTGTGTGTATGTATGTACATCCCCTTACAGCAATCTAACTGTATTAAAGACACCAGCATAACTCTCAACCCCTCACAGAAAGACATTTGGTGAAAGTCATATAGAAAATTGGGCAAAATACCAAACATTGAGCAGAACCTTCACATATTGCTGTGACATGCATAGAAAGTAGATACCAGAACAGGTTGTGTATTTGAATACGCTTTCCAAATGATATGTATTGGTACATGAGAACATCCGTCATTAATCTGTAATGTTAGTGTGGCATGATTTTCAAACAGTTTACCAGAAAACCACAATGTTATGACAAACGGAGGTCAAATTTGTATCAAACATCTGGACAATTTGCAGACATGTGTAGAGGTCACAGGTATGGCCACCATCTGTATCACCTTGCATGTTGCAGTCCATGTTTACCAAGGTGTGACCTGTGATAATAACTTGAAACAATAAAGAGGTCCCGAGAGTATAGGACAAAAAACATTTTATACAGTTGTCTACTAATTGCATAGAGCAGTTATTGCACATTAGAAGCACTATAATGCTATGACAAATAGTGTAAGCTAAGGTAATATCACACAAATAAGGTGTCATAGTAGCAAAGCAAAGGAAGTCCTGTATGTTGCAATTACTGTGGGTATGGTATGTGCTGCCAACTGTCACGTTACTACAAGATGTGTCCCACAATCCACATTTGATAAGGTGACAACCACAATCTGTGTTGCCTATGTGTGTGCAATATGTAGACATGTGAAGGCCCTGTGACTACCTACTGCCCCTAATTACCCACATATATATAGGCATGAATGCTAACTGCCACCACCCACATACAGCCTAAGGCTGTGCTAACTGTAAGTAATGTATAGTCTGTAATTGAGCCACAAACTGCTGTAAACACACTGCAATGGACCATACAGTGGGTATGGAATGGTGTCAGTGTCCTGGCCTCAAGCTGAATGCAGACAACAGTGTCAGCATGCCATATGACAAGGACATGTCCCCAGTATTTCCCACATCAACATCAACCCCATAAACACGCAGACTGCTATGACAGACCTGGATACTCAGGATGGCATCAATGTGGCATTCAGGCAACAAGTAGTGGCAGTGGGCAGGAATTGCTTAACCTATAGGAAATTCACCCTGGGGATCACGTCAGTCACCCTGCTAAACAGGGGTCCAGGGAAGTAAATATTGTGGGAAGAAATATCCGGGGAATTGTTTGGCTAGGCTTGTATAGGCCCTAGGACCGATAGCCTTGTACCAAACTATGAACCTATAAACCACACAGGTAAAGGGAACCCATCCAGACAAAAGGTGGACATTACATCTGAATAGTGAATGGGAGAGAGAATTTCTCTTTACACATGAGTCATTTAGTAAGGCTTTGATCTATAGGCGTTTCATGGATGATGTTTTAATTGTTTGGAATGGTACCTTATCAGAATTTAAGTCATTTTTGGATTATTTGGAAACCGACAATAGTTTCCTTAGATTTACATGTGCGACTTCTTATGAATCAGTAAGTTTTCTTGATGTCTGTCTGAGTATTAAGGGAGGTAGATTAACGTCTACCCTTCAAAGAAAGGAATGCTGGAAGAACGCTATATTGCGTTATGACAGCATGCATCCTCGTCATGTTTTTCAAGGAATAGTGAAGAGTCAGTTTAATAGATTATTGAAGTTATGTATGGACAATAAAGACCTTTTGATAGAATTTGACAATATGGAAAAAATTTTTGTTAATAGAGGTTACGATATCAATATGGTCAAAAAAGTAAGGGCCCAGGTCACTGGAAATGATCAGGGTCCAAAGAGTATGACCACCTATAAGTGTCATGATGGTGTTAATAAATATAAATGTAAGAACAGTTCAATGGAAAAGTTAAAGTTTATTACAACCTATACCAATGATAGCACAGCCATTAGAACTATTATTAATAGGAATTGGGGCGTACTGACCATTGATGATAGGACAGCTAAAATAGTTGGACATACCCCTGGGTTCACTTATAGGAACAATAGAAGTTTGAAAATGATACTATGTGCAAACTCAATAATTAATGACTCTTTGTATATTAGGACCTCAGAGAAATTAGGCACATATCCGTGCAGGAAATGTAATTATTGTAAATATATTTCAACTAAGCAGGGTTTTACACATCCTATATTGGATTGTTCTTTTAAACCAAGGTTTTATGCTTCTTGTGAGACGTCTGGGCTGATCTATTTAGCAACCTGTCAGCGATGTCCCGCATTTTATATAGGACTGACGAAAAGGAAGCTTAAACAGAGAATATACAATCATCTTTATGATATTAGATGCAAAAATGAACTTAATGCACTAGCGAAACACATTTCCATGAATAGTGACCACACTTTTGTATTTAGGGTTTTACAGATTGTTAGTTTTGGTAATAGAGGTGGAGATTATATGAATTATCTGGAACAAAGGGAGCTTGAATGGATTTTCAAGCTAAGAGGCCATTATCCACCGGGACTAAATGCATATGTATCCATTAGGTCTTTTCTAGCTACACATAGATAATGATGCTTAGAGGTAATGTTAATTATCAATATTTTTTGACATATTTATAGGTTGCTTTTGTTTTATTTTTGGCACCTATATAATACATATATATATATGTATGCATATGTATACATTTTTTACACTCTCTACATATTTTATATATATTTTTTATGAGGTTTTGATAATAGATGTACTATGCTTTTTGCATAATATATTCCTACATATCAAATGAGCTGGGGACTTATAATAGCATTACATTATAGCTATCAATACTTATTTATATGTGCTCTGGTTTTTGACTGCAAATGAATGTGTTTAGCCCCATATACATCTTCTGTCATCTTATGTTGATTCATGTTGATTTCATATTGCTTTTTAAATTTATATAATAACTAAGTTATTTATTTATTTAAATGTTTAGATATATTTTACTATTCATTTATTCATCTCCATATTTATTTATTTATTGAGAAATGTGTTTTTTTGACATGATAAGAGTGCTTGAAGTATCTTTGCATAGTTATAGAATATATATATATATTCTATAATATTGTGAATAACATCAGGTCTTTGCATATATGCATATATATATATATTTCCTTTATTGGTTTTGGGACATTTGGGAGTTGCTTTACATACATTGATTTGTGTGTGGCTACTTGGAGAAGGATTTTGCACTAGTGATTGAATAGTTAGGTAATGATTGATTGTATATTGTTTGATTGTTTGATTAACTCAATTTAACTTAATTTAATTCAATTATGAAATGCTGCTACCATATATAAACTTGCTCAGTTTTATTTGTTTTTATAATCTGAAGAAGCATATATTTCATACGCGAAAGCGCTTGTCTGACATTAAAGTTTTATTATATATCTGGACTCGTTTTTGCTATTCCATTTCTGTGGTGAGGCTGGACGTGTTAGTTTTCCATTACATCTGAATAGTCCTCAGTCATTACATTACATTAGCAGCATGAGCGGTATGCTATGCACTTATGCAGACATCTGCAGAAACTGTAAAGTCTATGTTAACACCCACAAAGGTCAGGCATGGCCCTCAACACCTATTCCACACAGACAGCCTGCAATCAGTACTGCCTCACTGGTCACTTGTCAAGTTGCCCACAGGTGTCTATGGCATGTCTAGATGGCAATGTTGTGCTCAGCCCTTCAACAGCTGCCCCATGTACAAGAGAGTAACTCTGTGTGCATTCCAGGCACAAGAGGCCTGACTTGCATATGAGATCATAGAAACACATGCTGGAGAGTCAGGTTTGGCTCCCAGAGGCTGACCTGTGTCAGGACTACACTCTGCAAATATGTCAAACACAGTACCATGCATACCCTTATCAACTGCTTGTAGGTTGAGTGGATGGGGAAAAAATCTGTCCCTGTGGTTCAACCTGTGTCCAGCAATGGCAGGGGCATCAGGTGTTGCTTGATGATACTGTTGGGGATAAAGTAATGGCTAGGCTTGTGAGGGACCCAGGGTCAGTACTCTAGTAACCTCCTCTGTATCTATGAACCTGTGGTCATACAGCACACTCAAGTGACATGTATGAAGGCTAGCTGGCTGTGTCAAGGTGTACACATGTACGGTTACACTGTCTGCCCCCATTGTCCCTCACACACTGTTGCATGCATACACAGCTAGGTAAACATGTACATATACAGCTGTACCTAGGCGTTGAAAATGTCACTGTGTTTCCACCCGCCATACTCGGCTTCCGTAATGTCAGCAGCTCCCCAGGCTGTACACACACAGACCCCTAGAACAGAAGCAGAATAAGGTATGTGAGACAACAGTCAGTCAGCAGTACTAACAGCAATAGTGCATCATGCAAAAAGATATATACACTTCAATGTGTACCCATGACAATTGTCAGAAGACAGCACCTTACACAGCAGAACATTGCTACACTACACACTGGCATATATTCACCCTGTGCATTAGACACATATTAGCATGTACCTTCATCGATGGTATGGCTAACAGGGATCTGGCACAGGTATCATCACATGCACAGGGTGTGGTGTGGGGTTACCAAAAGCCTAGGCTATGCCATACAGTTGACATTGTGTGTGTGCCTGGAGGAGTGGTATTCAGCTGGGCCATGGAGAGGAACTGTGTGTGTGTGTGTGTGTGTGTCTGGTGGTGACCTGCATGTTATAGTGATGTGAGTGTGTGTATGCACACAGTCAAGCCATGTGCTAGCCCTATACATGGTTATGTTGGACAGCCATGTACTGTACATGGAAGGTCATACAGTACACTGTCTCTAGCCATGGACAAGGGAACTGGTTCTGCCAGGAGTGTCAGTGGCACCACCAGGTCCAAGGCCAGATGTGGTACTACTTCCTAATGGTGACTGCTGTCTGCTGGATCTGTATCCCTTACAAGAATGGCCATATGCCCATGGCTTGCTATGGTGTTTTGTGGACAGCACCCTCCCTTTGGTAGTGCTGGCAGTACTGCTACTATGGGAGTGCTAATGTACACGGCCATGTGGGTTCTCAGCTGATGTTGCTGCTGACCTATGTCCACGTGTCTGATAGCCTACTCACACCACATGTTCAAGCACAGATATTGCACGGTTGAGCACTACAATGTCTCACCCCACCATCTATCCATGATATCAGCAAAATGATGTACAGCATCAGCAATGCTGTGGAGGTCGTCATGCATGGCAGGTAGTGTTCCATCCATGACCCTGAGCATCTGTCTGGTGTACTGTTCACAACATGCCTGTGCCTGCATGACAGACCTAAACATGCTTCGGGTGACATCTGCTGTGACATCTATGACAGGAGCTGGCTGGGCAGCAGTCCTAATTTGAGCATCCCTGTCAATCTGCCTGTGTGGGACCTTGTCAGATCTCTAGCTATGGCTAGTGTCTACACTCACAGATGCCATAGTTGCCACACTAGCCTGTTGTATGCCACCACCCTCCAACTGTCCAATATCTGTAGCTGCTGGAGACTGGGTATGTGTGGGCATACTGACCATGTGTGGGGAAATTGTTGATGGAAGTGGGATGCTAACCAATGGTACAGATTCAGCCCCCAACAACCCCACTTGTGCCCCACTATGACCACCATCATCATCAGAGTCCAATATGACACTGACATCAGCTTGTGAGGGGAGATACCCCATGTTTACCTGTGAGGGGAAGACAACATATGCAAATTACTACCTGCACTATAATGTTTGCTGATACACACAAACACACACACACACACACACACACACACACACACACACACACACACACACACATACAGGTGAGATGACACAAAGGCATTATACAGTCCACACTTTCTGAATGATGACATGCACGACACACATTCGGACCACAACAGATACAACTCTGGACAGGCCCTCAACAACATGCAGTGCAGCTATGCCCAGTTAAAGTTGCTACTACTATACACCTGTGAGATATGCGGGGAGTGGCAGTATGTGATGGACCTTCAACTTCCACACAGTACACCCGTGTACACAATACCAATGTACTCCTGTACAGCACAGTGGCAACAGCTATACAACAGCATGTGCCAATATGTTACAGCTCCTGTGAATAGGCTCCCGTGATGACCAATGTGATGCACTGCAGTTAACCCCACCACATGTAAACATGCACATATTGCAATATGGCTAGGTGTAACAGTTGTGCACATGGAAAACTGGTTGCCCTCAACATGCCTGCGGTATTGGTGAGCCACAAGACAGTTCCACACTCAATGGCTTCAGGTTGCTGTTCCTCAGCCACACCAGAGGAACCTATGTAGTTGTGGGGGAGAGGTATTGTCAGCACATACACATGTGGCATTGGTACAGGACACATATTAATGTGCAATCATGAACATGTACAGTGCAAGTTGTAATACTACCCAAATTGCTGACATTCACAATAGGTGTGCACTTGTGTGTATAACAAAACCCCACCTGCAAATGCAGTTTGACTTGACATATGCATCCAGGTATGCAAATGCTGTCACTATGATTGCTACAATATTGAAGTGATCCCCACTGGGGCCTTACCTGCATGCTCCTTGGCTGTTGACTCTGTGCCACCCATCTCCATGACATATGTAGTGACGGTTTCCTGGGAGGTGGTAGCTGCACCAATGTTTGCGAGGAACTCCACAGTGGCTGTGAGTGGTGCTTGAGTAGCAGGCCCTCCACCTGTGCCAGCACAGGCCCTGGCAGCAGCCCTTTGCCATGCATTGTGTACCAGGTCTGCGGCATGTTGTTGGATCTGCTTGTAGGTCCTGTCCCATTGTCCCACATTGTTGACTGTCACTACCAGTTCTGCCCACAGTGCAGTGCATTCCTGCAGGTTTTGCCAGCTCCTTCCCAACATTAGCCTGTAATGGAGTCTAAGGGCATTGATGATTTTCACAGTCTTGACATCTGAGAAGTGCAGGTTGCATGTGCAGTACATCCCACCTGAAAGACATGAACAGGAGAACACATCACAGGACCACTTACATTGGCCACCATTATGTACAGACCCTGTACATCCACTTTTGTTAGCACTATCCACTGCTAACACCCACACCACACCCCTGCCATCTATCAGTACAGTATGTGTGTGGGTATTGTCAACATACTGGCATTACAGCATGCATTCCCCCCCGATCCTGATGTTTCATGTTCCCCCAATGAGGATCATTAATGTGCATAATCCTCCATTCATCATTCACATCACACAGCACATGCAGCAGCTGGGGACATCACAGAAGTTCCCCACCAGGGAATACCAGGCCATCAAATATCTACTGTACACCTATAGGCTATAAGGCCAACCCTCCACGGAGTGTCATACATACTTTTCAGGAGTAACCTCACTGTACCATGCAAGGCAGTCATGGACTCCACATTGCTGAGACTGCTACATGAGTTCAAGTCATGCTCCACTGTGTTTTACACACACACACACACACACACACACACACACACACACACACACACACACACACACACACACACACACATGCACACCCTCAACCTGGTGAGTCATCTGGACTGGCCTTGTTGACAGCTCACATGTGTGTCACATACAATCACCCTGTGGTGGAGTGGGCACCCTGTTCACATCAGGCAGGGTAGCTACCTAAACCTTTGTAGGTGTAACCTGGTCAGATGGATGGTTAACAGCACATACACCCTTGGGATACCACCTGTGTGCCTGTTTGATTGGGACATCAGCTGCTGCCTGGCATAAATATGAGCTGAAATGTGGCCTAGTCATATGGCTGCTCAGGGCCCATAGCCTAGTAACCACAGATGGTACCAGGACTACCAGAAATGGCCTGACCACTTTGACAGACTGTGTCCACACACATCACTGCCATTGACTGTTGGATGTCCCCTATGGGCAACATCACAGTAGCATGTCATCCAGCCTACATATGACAAATAGCTGAGTGCTACTAAAGGGGCATGTGGACATTCCAGGAACATCTGGGGTACACAGTAGCAGAGACCAGTGCATATGTGGTCTAAGGTGGCCTCTTCATGGCGCAGTGGTGTGTTGCTCTGACTCTAATGTACAGGGTTCTATGTTCAAGACTTGCCAATGATGACTTTTTTTCACTAATGTTAAATGACTGTGTTGCATGATATATTTACAAAAGCATTGCTAATTCTCACAGCTGATTTAGTGTAGTGGTGTGTTGTTCTGAGCCTAGTCCATAGAGTTCTAGATTCAAATCCTGACAGTAATGATCTTTTCCCCTCATGTTAAATAACTGTAATGCATGATATATTTACAAAGGCATTGCCAAAGCTCAAAGGAGAGTTGGTATGGTAGTATGCTGCTCTGATTCTAGTGCCCATGGTCCTTGGTTTAAGACTTGGCAGTGATGACATTTTTTTCCCTAATGTTAAATGACTGTAATGCATGATATGTTCACAGAAGCATTAGAAATTCTCACAGCAAATTTGGGGTAGTGGTAAGTTATTTTGACTGTACAGGGTCCTGGATTTGAGACCTGGTAAGGCTGGTTATTTTGTTGCTGGGCAGAACAGTGGCAGAACAAGATAGAGTGACTAAAGCAGCTTTAAGCAGGTTTAAGTGGGTTTGTGGAGTTTTGCGTGACATTAAGTGGTGCCAAAAGATGCCTAGCTTCCCTTAGCTTTGCTTAGTGGTGCTTACTCTCACTTAATACCACTCTAATTCAAAAAAAAAAAAGAAAAGAAAAAAGGGGTGATAGCAAAGTGGTAAAATGGGGGCAAACAGAGGGAAATACATTATGAAAGGCAGCTAGGGGTGTGCAGGACTGGTCTAGGAAAGGACTCTAGCTCTCCATTTTCTTGGCCAGCAGCAGCTGTGAATAATGTGGTCAATTTGGAATTTGGAGCCTCACACCCCACAGGGATGGATGTGGGGGATATAAGTTTGTTGATTAATGGGTGGGATGATTGATTCATGGCAGTGTATGTGGGGGCAAAATGGAGAGCTATGTATGGGACGAGATTATTTTTTGTGGGGACAGATGCCCCTTTTTTTGTAAGGTGAGAGTTGGATGTTGCGGAAGGGTTGTAGGTGTGTTTGGGGAGGTAAGTTAGGTAGGGGAAGTTGCTCTTGCAGACAGACAAGACAGCAGAGAGGGGCAGTGTATGACACATGGGGGGTAAACATCTTGGATGGGGAGTGTGATTGAGAATCGGAGGGCCATTTTCCCCCAGATGGAAACAGTGGGACTGAGGTCCTCCCCCATGGGCAGTCACCACTGCCCCTTCATGGCACTGAAGGTAGCTGTGCTGGGGGCTGGATGCTGCGACCAGTCTGCCCCTTGAGGTGCACCAGTCCACCCTCAATCTGGCACAGGCATACTTCTAAGTCCCTTTGGATGACCCTGTGTACCTTGGATCTGGTGTTGAGTAACAGGGTCCTCTCCACACCCACAGCCAGGGGGGATGGGCCCCATCCCCTGATGTGGTTCCACATGAGGGTGGTGCAAGACCAGCACAGGAGGCAGTTAAATGCTGGGTCCCAGATGTGCTGGCCAGATGAGGTGGGACAGGTGGATCCTCTGGGATCTGCCTACCCAAACATGCTATGGTGTTAAGGTTTTTCAAGGTGTATTATTAAGTCATGAAAAAAACATTTCAACATTAGTTATAGCAGCATGCATGGGTGTTCCAATTTACCCAGAACAATAGAACTGAGGAAATTGCATGGCAAACAGCATACATGAATGGAATAACAGTCATTATTGTAACAGCATGCCAGTAACATTTACGGCAAGAGGCCACCAACGATGGAATTTCATCAAGGTATGTTAAGTACTGAACCATTTAAATATATGAACAATAACAGGTCAAATGTCCCAACATTAGGTTATATGTATTATTAGTATACGGATAATAATTATTGAAGCAGATAAGGGGTGGGAGGAGAGAAAAACAGTCCATTACCAACTGTATAGGCTTATATTTTTCACAACAGTATTGTTCAATACTCAACAGGTCTGCCTTCACTTTACATCTAGCTGAGGCCAATAGCTACTGTAGCATGTACATACTATTTATTTATTTAAGTTTGATGACCAGGGAAGTCCACTGGGCCATAAAGAGCCAATTTACAGTGGAGGCCCAGGGGGAAAAGCTCCAAGACATTACATTTTATATGTTACAATAGATGAACATAGTATTAAGTTATAAGCCCTTAGTAGATTAACATTTAAACATATAGTTACTAGCCCTCAGTAGGTAAGGTGAACCTTGTGCATGGAAAAAGTATCAGTATATTTATATTAGAAAGTATAGTACATCAGATATTAGAGAGAAGAGAGAGAGGTAGAGGAGAGGGTGTCTTTGGTTGAGATATAAGCAATAGTAGATGGTAATTGGTGATGATTACAGTGTAAGGTAGAAAAGAGAGGGGGTTTGAGATGGGTTATGTTGGAGTGTGACATGGGCATTCCCATTTGGAAGAAAGATGAGAGAATAGTCGAGATGTGAAATTGGTATGGTTTGGTAGGTTGTATAGGTGGGAGGGTAGAGAGTTCCACTGTTTAGCTAAGGAGTAGGACAGTAGTAGCTGGCCAGGATGGTGTAATGGTTTGTGGACCTGAAGGAGATTGCTTTTTTGTATATGAGTGAGCGGTTGGGAATATAGAGTTTTATGGATGTAGCAAGAGAAGGGCAGTTGGCAGGTTTAAAGATGAGCTTGTGGACAATGGTGAGTTGTAGGTAACTGAAGTAGTTGGGTAGTTCAAGCCATTTGAGGGTGTGGAGAGAGTGGCAGTGGTGGAATGAGTTTTTTGAATTGGTTGCAAATTTGCAGATTTTGTGGTAGCATGATTTGAGTTTGGATAGTAAGCCAAGATGGAGATTGATGAACAGGGGGGCAACGTACATAAGAGAGGGGAGAAGGAAGGTGGATGCAAGGGTTTGTCTGTTTGAGGGGATGAGGAAGCAGTTGTGCCTGTAGAGGAGACCTATTTTTTGGTGGGTTTTCTTGACTGAGGAGTGAATGTGGGTATCAAATTTTAGTTCTTCATCAGTGATGATGCCAAGAAGCTTGGTGTTGGGAACGATTTCAAGGGGGTTGTTGTTTTGGCTCTATATGTTGAATAAGGTTTTGTCAATAATGGAGTTTTTGGTAGGGGAAAAAATCATTAATTTAGTTTTATTTGCACTTAGAGCCAGATGGTTGGATTGCATCCAGGTTTCTGTTTTGGAGAAGACTAATTGGGTTTTTGCTAGGAGCTCCGAGGGAGAGAAGGCTGAACAGATGATTGTTGACTCATCTGCATATTGGATGACAGAGGATTCTGGGATGGAGTGTTGAAGAAGACTAATTGGGTTTTTGCTAGGAGCTCCGAGGGAGAAAAGGCTGAACAGATGATTGTTGACTCATCTGCATATTGGATGACAGAGGATTCTGAGATGGAGTGGTGGAAGTTGTTAATGAAAATATTGAAGAGTAGAGGACCAAGAATGGAAAATTGTGGGATGCTGGTGGGTGTAGGTAGGAAGGGGGAGGTTGAAGTTTTCCACTGGACAGCTTGTTGGTGGTTGGACAAGTAGCTGGAAAACCAGGCTATGGTGGTGGGAGAGAGATGTAGGGTGGAGAGCTGGGATATGAATAAGGTGTGGGAGATGGTGTCAAAGCCCTTTAACAGATCTAGAAATAGTGTAGATATGAATTTGCCAGAGTTGCATTCAAGGTTGATAGTTTCAAGAAAGGAAAGAAGGGCAATCATGGTATTGTGGCCAGAGCGGAAGCCGTGTTGTGTAGCAGAGAGGAGACTGTTTAGGGTTAGGTGTGTCATGAGTTGAGCTTGGATAGTTTTCTCTAGTATTTTAGAAAGAGGGAAAATGAAGTCAATAGGCCTGAAGTTGCTGGTATCATTGTTTTGTCACCATTGTAGAGTGGGATGATGTAAGCATGGCACCAGACAGAAGGAACGTATGATTCTTGTATGGATCTAGTTATAAAAATAGAGATGGGATAGGCGATGCTGTCTGCAGATTGTTTGAGGAAGGTAGGTGGAAGATTGTCAGGTGCATTGCGACAGGGTTTGAATTTGAAGAGAAGTCTTTTTTATAGTGCTTGTGGGAATGGGAGTTAGGCAGAAGTGTGTGGATGAAGGTAGGTGATTGGGGTGGTGGTTGGGGCAGGAGGGGCTGGGGCTGGAGGAGGGGGCTGGGAAGGAGGTGGATAGTTTAGCTATACAGTCTATGAAGAATGAGTTGAACTGGGTGGCTGTTTCAAGGTTAATGAGGTTGGGATTTGGACAGGGGCTTTCTTTATTACCAGGGTGTAGAATGGATGAGATGGAGTCTCAGAATTGTTTGGGATTTGTTGAGTGCAAGGATTGGAGTTTGCAGTAGTGGGCTTTGCAGTCCTTAGTTATTAGCTTTTTTGTGCAGTTTCGAAGTTGCTTAAACTCTAGGAGAGAGTTGTTTTTTTTGTTTGTTTTTGATATTGTTTTCATTTTTTGCCTCTTTGGTGCATGGCTAGTATAGTTTGTTTTGCTAACCATTTGCAGAGATTGGTTTTGATGCATTTGGTTCAGGGGGGGCAGCTTGCTGGTTGAGGAGGGTTAGGAAAGAGTGGTTTAAATAGGATACAGCATCATCTAGAGGAAGGGTTTTTAGAGGGGACCCGTCAGTATGCTTTAGGCATTCTGAGAAAGTTAGAGGGTTGAAAGAGG
Source organism: Protopterus annectens (assembly GCF_019279795.1). Lineage (NCBI taxonomy): Eukaryota > Metazoa > Chordata > Ceratodontiformes > Protopteridae > Protopterus > Protopterus annectens. The sequence goes on from NC_056744.1 coordinate 1,328,514,304, forward strand.
AGAGGTTGCATGTTTGGATGTAGTGGTGGTGTTTTTGTTGAGGAGATGGGAGTTGGTCCGAGAAGGCTGGTAAGTGATCGCTGAGAGGATCTGGTATTACTCCAGCTTTGGTGATATGGTTTGGGTGAGTTGTTACGATCCAGTCAATGATGGTTCCAGAGGTACCATCTTTATTTAGTCTGGTTGGAGTATGTAATAGTTGGGATAAATTGTACAGATTGATTGTGTGGGAAGGGGCTTCAGACTTAATAGTGGCCAGTTGATGTTGGTACCACCGAGGATATAGGTTTCATTTTTTATGTTGGAGGAAAACCAGAATAGGATGTCTTCAAGTGTTTTGATGTTATCGCTTAAGGGAATATAGAGGGCAGTGATACATATGGACTTGTGGTTGTTTATTTTTATTAGCCCTACTGTAATTTCAGAGTTGTCAAAGGTTGGTATTTTATTGGTATGGGGAGCTGAGGTACGGGAGGAGGGGTAGATAAAAGCTACTCCACCTCCTTTTTTGTGGATTCTGTTATTGCGAATGATTTGGTATCCTGGTGGTAGAATGTCGTTGTCTTTTATAAAGGATTTGAGCCAGGTTTCAGAAATGTCAGTTATATTGGGGTGGTTATAGGAGAGCCAGGCATGGAGAGTAATGATTTTGTTTCCAAGGCTTTGTGCATTAAGTGTAATGAAGAGAATGGACTTTGGTTTTATGGGTTGAGTGGAGAGTTTGGTGAGATAGATGTTAGAGACGGGTCGAGGGTAGAATGGATGTCATCGGCAAGTGAGCGAGATATATGGTGGAGTAGAGTGAGTTAGTGTGTTGGGGATGGGTAACTTGGATTGTGTGAGACTACTGATTTTCTGGTATGACATGTAAGAGAAGAGTACTGGGGGGTGGGGAGGGGAGTAGTTTTGGTTTGAATAGAAAGGTTGGGTTAGAGGAAAAGAGTTCATGTGAGATGGATGAGATAGGGAGTTAGGTTGATGGTATGAGGCAGTGCAGTGGGTATGAGAGGGATGGTATGGGTTGGGGAGATGTGTGAGATAGGAAAGACAGGAGAGAGAGATTAGTAGGGCAAATGGTGTTATAGAGTGATGATATGTAGAGCATTGTAGGAGGAGTGGTGGTTTGTGGAGTGATGATACGTTTACAGGTGGGTGGGGTGTGCTATAGATTCATTGTGATTGAAGTGGTGTGGGGTGAGGAGGGGTCAGGGGATGTATAAATGTGCAGGTAGTGGGGGCAGGTGGAGTTTGGGGGCAGGATAGCAGAGCAGAGTGAGCTCAGAGGCGAACATAGTGGGTAGAGCCTAGGAGGAGTGATAGTACACAGAAAAACAATCAGTAAGTGGGACTCTGAAGCTGGGATGGTGTTACAGCCAGAGTAAGTAGTGTCAGCAGTTATGAGGGAAGCCCAAGAATGAAGTGGGTATTCCACAGTTCTCTAATATAGGGCAAAGAGTAAATATTATTAAAATGTAACAGTGGAGACAAAGCAAATGTTATAGTGTACGTCTCTCTGCAGTGAGTGTATGCTGCCACCTAGTGGGGAAAGGAGATGGTGACCTGAAGTTTATTATACTTAGTCGTTTCTCTCTATATATTTAATTATTTTTAGCAGAAGCAGTTAGGGGAATAAATTATAAAATCTGGAAGGGAGGGATGGTTGGCCATGGACTGCAGTAGGCTGCTATCGTGCACACCGAGGGTAGATTACTGCTCTAAACCTAACCAAGGCTACAATGAATGGTTAAGCTACATACACACAGGCTTCTTTTAGGAGGGGACACCACGCTTTTAATAGCATTGATGGTGCCTACGGAGTAGGCAGTCCAAGGATGCCTTCTTTTAGAAGGGAGGTATTCTTGGATAATATTTGTAGTGAAGGAGCACCCCAGGTAGCAAGCTGTAAAGAGAGAGAAAAAAAAATTGTTCAGCACAGTTCAGAACGGGGGAGGATAAAGTAGGACAGGGGCAACGTAGGAAAGTTTAGAGCATTAGAGGTTTGTACTAGAGTGAACTGCAGGTAGAGGAGGAAAAGAGAAAAGAAAGTGAGTGTAGGTAGTGGGAGACAAATAGGAAACAGAGAGGTGGTAGATTTACTAGCAGACCAGCAAATATGCATCTAAGTAGATATACGCACAAATCATATCCCCTTGTAGGCCCAAGGAATTCTACAGTTCATACATAAAAGATAAGAGGGCAGAGCTAAAGTCCAGACTAAGTACAGCCAGAAAATAACATATAGCTCATGTGATAACAATACAACAGTCATACAGGCAGAAGGGCTGAATGAGGAACTAGTAGATTTCAAAGTTTCAATTAGATCAGTAGTTAGACAGTTTTATGCAGTATCTAATTAAGATACATATTCATGCAGTATCTAGTAGAAGCAGTCTAGGAAGTTATATGCAGCACATAGTTACAAAAACAAGCACTTCTATGCAGTATCTAGTTAAATATAATAACATAGATAGACGCCAGCAGTCATTAAGCCATGTAGCCAAAAGCACATATATAATTCAGGTACTATGTGAAATATATAGCAAATGTACTGTCGCTAGTGGTGAGACAAGCATAGATGCATATCAGCTAAAAATCAGCATGTTTGAATGTAATGGCAGCAGTTTTAGATTAGTCCATTACAAATAGAGCTTCAAGTGTTCTGCTGAAAATTAGATAGTGCTAGACCTACCGGGAAGAGAGACGAGCAGCCTAGCTGCAGTCCCATTGCATGGGTTGAGAACACGTTATTCCTATTTAAAAATGGCGCCACAGATAGCACCACCGTGATGCAAACTTCGGGGAGGAAGTTAGCCTATGGGGAGGGGATAACGAGGTGTGGGAGGATAGGATGGGAAAGGAGGAAGGTGGGGAGGGATGATAGCCAAGGAGTAATATTCCACAGAAAAACAATCAGTAAGTGGGACTCTGACGTTGGCATGGTGTTACAGCCAGAGAGTAAGTAGTGTCAGCAGTTATGAGGGAAGCCCGAGAATTAAGTGGGTGTTCCACAGTTCTCTAATATAGGGCAAAGAGTAAATATAATTAAAATGTAACACTGGAGACAAGGCAAAAGTTATAGTGTATGTCTCTCTTCGGTGGGTGTATGCTCCCACCTAGTCGCGAAAGGAGATGGTGAACTGAAGTTTATTATACTTAGTCATTTCTCTCTATATATTTACTTATTTTTAGCAGAAGCGGTCAGGAGAATAAAATGTAAAATCTGGAAGGGAGGGATGGTTGGCCACGAACTGCAGTGGGCTGCTATCGTGCACGCTGAGGGTAGATTACTGCCCTAAACATAACCAAGGCTACAATTAATAGTTAAGCTACATGCACGCAGGCTTCTTTTAGAAGGGGACACCACACTTTTAATAGCATTGATGGTGCCTAAGGAGTAACAGACCAAGGACGTCTGTGGTATTCCTAGATAATATTTGTAGTGATGGAGCACCCCAGGTAGCAAGTGGGAAATGAGACAAGCAGCCTAACCGCAGTACCATTGCATGGGTTGAGAACACATTATTCTTATTTAATAATCTGTTGACCTGGAATGGTATGGAGCAAGCTGTGACAACTGTAGGTGCATGAGTAGAGGAGACTCATACTTGTCAAGGTTACATATATGACTAACAGGTTGTACCCTGCACTGGTGTTGTGCGAGTGTGCTAATGGCATACTTCTATTGGATTTTTTATCTGTGTTCAAGGTTATTGTAAACAGGGATCAGTAGCCATGACAGCATGACACTTGAGAGACATGTATAGGGGAGAGTGCATAGTGTATATAACTATCTTGCTGTCATTTGTTGGCATGGGGCTGGGCACTGGAACATTTTTACACAGTTTGAGTACCCTTCATACAGCTAATACAATCATTTATTTACCTTAGAGCCCTGTTGAGAAAATATCTGTTAACACTACCTGACAGTTTATACAAATACTCAGGATTACTTGTGTATTACTATGAACACATCTTCGTACCAGTCCCTGGATCCAAACCGTGGTCTGTGTGTGCAAAATTTAACAAGAGATATATGTATTTCTCATCAGACTGAGCTACTGAGGCACTGCTGTCTGCTGCTTGACTGATTTCTGCCTACAACTTACTTGGTCACACATTCTGACCTTGTAATATAAGTGGAGTGTCACAGTGTCATGTGTTATAGATAGATAGCTAGTGAACTGTGTATTAATACTTTGCATGCAGGTGTACACTTTTAACCTCTAGTGGATGTGATTATGTGTGATCTGTACAGGCCATAGCAGGCTTCTGGGTTGCATACCTGACCCATACACATTTGCACATCATATATTTGCAGTCTCCACCTATTACAGTTTCATACTTATCATCCTGCATGGCCCTCCATGTTACAATCCCTCTTCCTTGCTGCTGTTTGGAGAAAAAACACCATTATGCATACCTGTCTATCAGATAGTCATACTATAATTTGATATATCATCTGTAGATAGACTTACAAACTTCTGGGGCATTCTGGGCCCGGGCATCTTGGATCCATTGGGCCAAGATGCCACTTTCCTCTGTCTCAGGTCATCATAATGATGACGGATCTGCTCACCACTTTGGTGGATGCCAGTGGCACTGGTGTGCTCACATGCCAGATGGTCCCAGGCCTCAGACTTGTATTCTGAGCCCTGGCATTGGTCCTGCAGCAGTCTGTCATCATGTTTCTTCAAAAGGAGTCCAGCCATGACCCTGGACTCAAGGATGCCCCAGCACTGTGCTTCAAAGCTTGCTCACTCTCCTGCACCTGCCATACTTCCTACAGGGATGAAACTCTAACAGGTTCATAGGATCATAGGAACGTACTAGGCAATTGGCCCTGAGGGCCTTATAAGCCTAGCCAAGACTTTAGCCCATGTATAGACAAATCAGCACCAGATGCCCCTGTCCAGCAGGGACACAGGTGGAATCACAGGGATGTATTTTCTATTTCTCATCCAGTTATCCAGGCTGCACTTAAAAAGGGGCAAAGAGGTACTCTGCATGATGTAGAGAGGGAGTCTATCCCATAGATGGGGGAGTCTCTGGGACACAAATTTGTCCTGCCAACAAGTATCGATGTCACAGACCAGGTTGAGTCTGCATGTGCAGGATACTTGAGTGGAGCTTGTCTTGCGGATATGCAGCAGTCCCATCAAGGTGGGGACTGAGATCACCTTGTAAACCAGACAGAGGTGACCTCTGAGGAGTCTGTTTGACATACAGTGGAGGGATAGGGCTTTTAGCCTATCTGTGTATGGTAGATTTTAGAGGGCCTGGATTCTCCTGGTGAGGAACCTCTCTGATCTCTCCACCTGCTGCATGTGCTTTGTGAGTTACATGCCAGATGGGGCATTATACTCAATAATGTGCATTATAAGGGAAGAATACAAGGATGTTAGGACCTCCTTGTCCCTGTATGAGATACCCTTACTTATGAGTGGGCCATGTAGGAAGCTTTCCATACAATGAAAGCAACATGGTGATCAAAAGTCAGGTTGCTATCAATCTGGGTCCCCAAATCCCTCACAACTGACAGTGTGCTTAGGATGTTGTTATTAATATGATAATTTGTGGGAACATCGCTCTCCCCAAAGGGGATGTTGATGCATTTTTTTGTATTCAGCTTGAGACCATGTTTCTGACACCAGTCATTTGTTTGGGTGAGACCCTCTTGGAGGATGTCAACATCACTAGGGGAAACTGATGATAGCTCCCAGCTTGCAGTCATCTGCAAAGTTGGTCAGTCATAGTCCACTGGTTTTGGCCTGTACCTCAGAAAAGTATATCCCACATAACAGAGGCCCCAAGAACAAACCATGGGGTACGCCACTTGATACGTGTCTCCTGCTTGAGGTGGCTTCCTCTATTTTGACTAGGTGGGTTCTATCAGTGAGCCAGTTAGCTACCCATCTGGTAACATATGGATTGATGCCTAGGTGAGAGAGTTTATTATTTCTGAGTGGGGAATAGTGTCAAAGGCTTTGGCCAGGTCAAGGTAGGTGGTGTGCACTGTCTTCCCCTCATCCATGGCTTTTGTGTCTGTTTCAAAAAGTTGACCAAATGTAACAGACATGACCTCCCCTTCACAAAGCCAAACTGTGTGGGATTGAGTGTTTGAAGGTTGCCCAATGTCCTTGTTAATGAGGTCCATGTTAATCCATTCCATGGCCTTGCAGAACAGGCTAGTTAGGCTGAAGGGTCTATAATTTCCAGGATTGGTGGATGCTCCACCTTTGTGCAAAGGGATGACAGTGGCTATCCTCCACTCAGCTGGGACAAAGCTGGAGACAGGTTTTGGTTGACTAGGATGCCTAATGTTGCTGCAAGTTCTTTCCTGAGTTTATCTAGGATGTAGCCTGGGATGTTATTGGGACCCATGGAGGCTGTATATTTTTCCTTTGAGACAGCAGTGATGACCTGATCCTTAGATGTAAGGGAAGGGGCAAGTAGTGGGAATGTCCTGATTTACTGATGGGGGGACAGAGGGCTGAAATATTTGCTGAATCTGTCAGCCAGCAGGTTTGCTATATGTACGGCATTTGTATATGTGGTGTCCCTGATCACCAGTTCTAAACAGATCCGGGTGCTACCTTTGAGATTACAGATATGTGTGAAGAAGGCCTTAATATTTGAACTGTATCTTACTGAAATTGGTACACCTTGTTTGCTGTAGCATAGACTAGATCCAGGCCTGCTGAATCTAGCTTTGTTTATATGCTTGTTGTTTGTTTGCTTGTTATTTCCCTGGAACGCTAATTCCACCTAATACGCGGCTTCTCAGCGCTTCTGTGGATCACTAGTGATATCTGCATTACTTACTGTACTTATTTCCTTGTTTCACTTGAAAGAAAGTTACTGTTTGTCATTTTTGCATTTAAGTTACCTGTAACACATTGCACTTAAGTTACCTGGCACTTGCTCACTAAAGCAATTATATAAGTCAGTACTAAAAATGAAAAGCACTACACCCTCATTCCCCACTGGCCCTTGTTTTCAATTATAAAGGAATTCCCAATATTATTCTAGCATGTCCAAAGGTCAGTTGTCAATCTCCTCTCTGGTCCAGCTGGTGAATCTGGGAATCTTGAGGCAATGTTACAACTGCCTCATGTACACAGACAACCCTCTCCTCCTCCCAACAAATTTCAACACATGTGAGAGATGCAACCATATAGCCAAACTGGAGGCTAAGCTCTCTCAACTCAGTACTGGCATAACCAGTCAGGAGGAGATGGAAACCACACTCACTGCAATTACAGTCTCACATAGACCTATCACAACAGCAAACCAAACACATAATCACACAAAAACATACTCGGAGGCTCTAAATAAAGATCTGCCTAAGCAGCAGAGACCTCCAAAGCAGACACCCAATCAACCTTTACCCCAAAACAAAACACGTGCAACACATATCTCACAAAGCCAGTGTGCCAGTGTGCCGAACAGTCACAGCCCTTAAGACTAAACAACACACCTGATACACTTGTAATAAGTGACTCTATCGTCAGGCACACTGACGTCCCGCTCACCAGGCTGAACAAGGAGAGAGTCACGGTGAGCAGCATGTCGGGTGCTAGGATCCGCCACATAACACAAGCACTCAGGTCACTCCAAGGCAAGTACAAATATGACTCAGTCATTGTCCATGCTGGTGTGAATGACCTGAGACGTACCTCCCTGGACTACATGAAGAGAGACATAGAGGAGCTCTCTTAGCATGTAGCCCAGGCCGGTATGACCCTGACCTTGAGTAGCATCTTACCCTCACCAAGAATGATGCCACAATATGAAGACAAGATGATCAATTTCAACAATTGGCTTAAGTACTGGTGTCATTCAAAGGGGATCCAATGCCTGTCAGTTTGGGATGATATGCTCGACAAGCCATGATGCTTCGCTAGGGACGGCTTGCACCTGTCACCCCTGGGCTTTCGGATATTGGCAAAGGCTCTTGCTACCCCATAGTGCCTTTTAGGCAAGGCTCAAAAGACAAACCCACCTCCATAGGTATCACAAGGGATAAGAAACTAAGAGTAATGCTACTCAACGCCAGAAGTCTAAATCTCAAGATGCACACACTCAAAACTCTCCTTAGCATGGAGAACATCGATATCTGTGCAGTAACAAAAACCTGGTTCAGGGCTCCCGAGAGCACCCGAGCACTACCAGGTTATACCTCATACCATGCTTTTCGGCCCCAAAACTTGGACCGAACCACAAAAGGCGGGGGAGTATCGATATTCATCAAAGATACCCACACCTCCAGGTTGGTGGAAAAGCATGAAGCATCAGAGACTATCCATGTGCAACTAACAGTGGGTAAAACTGCCTTCCAGTTTATAGCCTGCTACAGACCACCCTCCCAAACCCAGGAACCCCACTCGGCCTTCCTGAGAACACTGGAAAATATGAAGGTCTTTCCAAATACCATTAAATTGGGCGACTTCAACTACCCAAACATAGACTGGGAGCATTACTCTAGCTCCAACACCCTAGCCCAAAGTTTCCTAGAATTTATAAACTCAAATGCTATGGAACAACTTTTTACCACTCCCACAAGAGGGGAAAACATACTGGACCTGATCATCACCAACATGGGGACTCTATACTCCAGACCAGAAGTGTATCCCTCACTGGTAAGATCAGACCATAAACTAATCTCACTGGATATTCACATCCCGACCCCACCCCCTGCCCAGAAAACCACAGTGAAAAACTTCTCTAAAGCAAATTTCACACTCCTCAAAACCGAGGTGGAATCCTTCAAAGCCCCCGGGCCTGTGGAAAATATGGCCCAGACCACAGAATCCTTTATAAATGCATTCTATGAACACCTTTAGGAATGCATGGATCATGCGATCCCAAATAAAACCAAGACCCAATCCTCCAAAGGCAGACGTCCTGTCTGGTGGACCCCAGCCATAAACAAACTATACAATAGAAGGAGGAAGCTACTAAATGATAGAGCAAAATCCCAAAAAGGGAAGGCATCACTGATCAGTATTAGCAAAAAACTATGGGCACCCATAAAATTGTCTAAGTCCAGCTTCGAGAGAAAAATTGCACAGGACACTAAGGATAATCACAAGGCTTTCTTTAGTTATGTTAGGAACCTGGGTGGTAATTCCCAGATATGCTCAGAATTAGTCCAAAATGACAAAAAATACACCAAACCCACAGACATTGCCATCATCCTAGCTGACAGGTTCAGTGGAAACTTCTCCCCCCCCTCCCCACCAAAAGGGCAAATATCTATCCCAGCAGAGTGCTGCCCCCCTGACATCTCAGATGCTCACGTAAGAGCCGCCCTCTCCAAAGCAAAAACACAGCATCAGTGGGACCAGACTGTGTCCCGGCTGGCCCTACATGAACTCCAAGAAGAGCTAAACCCAAACATAAAACTACTGTTCAGTCTCAGCCTTACTACAGGATATGTGCCCAAAGAGTGGCGTACAGCAACAGTGGTCCCTCTCCATAAAGGTGGTGCCTCAACGGATCCTGGAAACTATCGCCCCATAAGCCTGACTAGCTTGTTCTGCAAAGCTATGGAAAGGATCATCATGGACCTCATAAATAAAGATATTGGGGACCTACAGACACTGGATCCTACCCAGTTCGGCTTTGTTAAGGGCAGATCCTGCCTCTTAAACCTGGTTGATTTCTTTGAAACAGTCACCAAGGCCATTGACGAGGGGAAGGTGGTCCACACAGCCTACCTGGACCTCGCAAAAGCCTTCAATAAAATACCCCACTTGGGCATTATAGATAAGCTCACCAGCTTAAATATAAACCCCTATGTCACCAGATGGATTGCAAACTGGCTCAAGGACAAAACCCACATGGTTAGAATTGCTGGAGCCATGTCAGACTCCAAACCAGTTACAAGTGGTGTCCCACAAGGCTCAGTCCTGGGACCTCTCTTGTTCGGTATATATTTCTTGGAGGTACAGGCCAACACGGAAGGACTGTGGCTGACCAAGTTCGCAGATGACTGCAAACTGGGTGCCATAATAGACTCTCCAGCCAACACAAGCATCCTCCAAAAGGGCCTCATAGAAACAGACAACTGGTGCCAGAGCCATGGCCTCAAGCTAAATGCCAAAAAGTGTATACTCATCCCCTTTGGCAAAAACAAAGTGCCCACAAATTACCACATAGGTGGTAATCCATTAAGTGCAGAAGAAGTAATTAGGGACCTGGGGACCCAAGTTGATAGCAATCTCTCATTTGACAACCATGTGGCCAAATTGGTTAGAAAAACATTTTATATAGCCCACCTAATCATGAAGAGATTCACATCTAGATCAGGGGAGGTCATCGTGCCTCTTTACTCATCCCTCATCAGGCCCTTAATTGAGTACAATGCCCCTTTTGGGATGTACCTTACCAGACACCTGCAGCAACTGGAAAGACCCCAAAAGTACCTCACCAAGAGGATCAAAGGGCTCAAACAGATGCCATATGCTGCCCGGTTAAAGAAACTCCAGCTCTACTCAGTGGCATACCGCCTGTTCAGAGGTGCTCTGTGCCTGACATATAAAGCCATGTCCAACCCGGAATTAATGGACATGCTGCACCTCAGAAAATCCAAATCCCATCGAGCTACGTGCTCGAGAGACTTGAACCTCAGCACTGGAATAAATAGGACATGCTGGAGGGACAGATTCATAACCCAGAGGCTCCCTTCACTCTGGAATAAAATCCCAGTCCAGGTTAGGCAGAGTCCCTCATTGACTCTCTTCAAGAGGAATCTTGATGAGTGGATGGGAGATCGTAGGTTTACCCTGGGTATCACTTCTGTGTCACTGTTAGACAGAGGCACAGTATACTAACCTCGAAAAAGGGCATAGCAAAATAAATTTAAAATGGGTGGTGAAAGCCAAACACATTCTGGCTAGGCTTATAAATGCCCTAGGGCAGATAGCCTAGTATGAACCTATGAACCTATGATTGTCTCTAGCAGATGTGGCCAATCTGGACTCGAAGTTTGCTTTAGAGGATTTCATTTGTGCGATTATTCACTTGTTTATGCTAAGGAGAGATTGCTTCCAATTGGGCACCTGCTCCTTCATGGTCCTGGACAGCAATTTTTTTCTTTTGTTATAGAGTTTATTTATTGCAGATGTCCACCAGACAGGTTTACTCTTCCTTGCAGAGGATAATTTAATCCTTTCAGGTATTCCTGATTCCGTACATCTATATAAATGTTCATATAGTAATTTGGTATAGTTTTGGATACTGGTGCCAGTACATAGAGAGGGAGAAGGGACTGTGAAGCTATTTATACCATCCCTCAGGAGGCTGTAATCAGCTTTGGAAAAGTTTTTTTCTCTGACCTTAGCTAGAGAGTGGTTGCGGGAGATGGTGACTTCAAACATGACCGCCTTATGGCCTGATCTTACAAGGGAGGATGATACTGCAGGGATGCTGCAGTGGTTACCCATGTTGGTTAATACCAAGTCCAAAATATTATCACCTCTTGTGGGGGTATCAACTAGCTGTTCCAAAGCATTTGCACTGAGAAAATCAAGGAATCTCTGGACATTTGTGTTCTGGCATGAGTAATACTTCTAGTCTGTATTTGGGTAGTTAAAGTCACCCAGGATTAGGGTAAAGAGTTGAACCTTAATAGATTCAAAGAGGTCTAGATAGGCAGTTTGGGCATCTTGGGTCAGATTTGGGGGTCAGTACCTAGCTATGATTTGTATAGGGGGCTTGTCAATGGTTAACTGCACCCGGAGTGTTTCCTGTGCATCATACAGTTTGACCACCCTGGAGGTGTGCATGTCTTTAATGTATATTGAAACTCCACCTTCTTTGGCTTTACTACCCCCAGTTTGGATTTGATGTATGATAGGATTTGTAACCAGGTATGGCTGGGATGCTCTCCGCAGCTTTGAACCAGATTTCTCTGACTCCGCAGATATCAGCATTTTCCGTGATTAAGACTGCTTGCAATTAGTGCAGTTTCATGTATAGACTCCTAGCATTTAGCAGCATGACCTTTAATTTGGGTTTTGTTGCAATTGTTACATTGGTAGTTTTAACCTAATTGCTTTTCTGTCAGTATTTCTGCCTGCGCATATTCCTGCCCTTTCCCATCATTGGACCATTTTCAAAAATGCTGAGCAAAGCTGAGCAGTGCACAAACCTGGTAAGCTGTGTTAAGCAGTGCTTAAGGTAGCAAATGCTGAGCAGTGCTTAGCAGTGTGCAAATCTGCTTAGCTGAGCTGAATACTGCTTAGAATGTGATTAGCTTGGCTTAGCAGTACTTCTAAGGGCAAACAAACATTTTCATTTTAAAAAGAAGCCAGAATTGAATATTAAGTACTCATTACTGATACATTATTATTAAGTGTATATATTTTACTTAAGCAATAACTGACGATGTCGGTGTGTTATATTAAGATTTACCCACGGTTGTTGTGGTTTAATCATGAGGGTGAAACCCAATTGATTAAATAAAGGCAACCATGGGTAAATTTTAATATACCACAACCACGGGTCAGTTATTGCTATTATACAATGACATTATTTAAGAGAAAATATTTACTTTTCTTAAATAAATGTCTTTGTATACCAGTGCCGTGCTGTCCTTCCACATTTTTCCAATATACTGTTTTTTTTCTGATGTACTATGCATGCATTTGGGGCTTGTGTTCCCATGCATTCCCAATACATCAGTGCTTTTCAAAGGAAGCAATGCAGAAAAGAAAGTCTCAGTTGCTCCATTTTTGTTTTCTATTTTTATTATTATACAAAAAAAATGTCGGACAGTTTAGGGGTAGGAGAGAGACTTGATGGAGGAAATACAAGGAAAATCAGGTACGTGTCTTTACTTTTGAATAACATACCTGATTTTCCTAGTATTTTCTCCATCCTGTCTCTCTGCTATGTCCGGAGCCCGGATTATGTTTTTTTTTTTGTTAAAAAAAAAATTAAATTACAGTATATAGCAATGGAATAAGGTTGGGGCAACCAGACCTTTTTCCGTTGGTATATGCTAGGATTTATAATGGCCACGCTGATTGTGCTGAACAATCAGTGTGCTCATTTTGGAATATCAATGACCAGCCATTGTATAATTTACATGACCTCCCCCATGTGCTTTCATTACATTAACTTGTGTGTGACTGTACTATATGGGACACTTGTTTTTAAATGGAGGTTTTCACCTTATATCTCCACTGACTGGGAATTTGGACCAGCTACACTACCCTGGTTAACAAATGATAATTACTACATCATTAAATTAAATAAAAAAAAATATAAAACTGCTTTCTCATATAAGATCTGAATGGCCTGTCTTGGTATTCGAACCATGTTCCCACTCCATGTGAGGCTGTGATTCTAACCACTCAGCTAACACAACTGCACAAATTTTACCTATACATTTGTATATAGCTTCTTGATAAGTCTGAGCACTGCTGAGCAAAGTGCCGCCCCCTGCAAAACTGCTCAGCTCTGCTTAAACTTTCAGGAAAAATAAGAAAAAAAAATAAACATTAATTTAAATTTAAACTGTTAACCTTCACATTATTGGATATGTGTCTGGGGATACTTTCTTTCTTGTTTTAGTGCTGTAAAGCACTTTTACAATGCAGGGGGTGTGTTACAGATACTGTGACACACCCCCTACATGATGTGACTTTACATTTCTAAGCCTCTCAACTGTACAGATTTTCGCATGATTTCCAGATTTGTGCCTCATATTCTTGGTCATTTTGTCATGGGATTGTTTTTCCCTAGCAAATCAGTGACAAATCATTAAAGACTGCAGTTAGGAAATATTGACGGGCATTTGAGTTTCACACATCATACTCTTCAGAAAATCCATGCTAATGCAAGACCTGTCATTCTATCAACTTTCTAAGTTTGTAAGGGCAATATTTAAAAACTGTCCCTATTTTTGGGCTTTTGTCTCACTATTGGCTTTGGTTACATTTCTTGCTTTAAGAGGTTGAGAGGTATGAAGTGTCCAGGACACTTTCTTTATTGTAAAGTGCAATATGGCATTTTCACAAAGCAAGGGGTATGTCACAGTACCAGTCACACACCCCCTGTATTGCAATCAGTTGCCATTCATAATTTCACTGTCTGTGGAGTCTGTTTTCTAATTTAAAGTGCTGTATGGCACTTTCACAATGTAGGGGGTGTGTGACAGTACCTGTCACACACCCCCTGCATTAATTTCACTTGTCATTCACTATTTCAGTGTCTGCAGGCACTTTTTATTTGTAAAGTGCCATACAGCACTTTGTCAGTGCAGGGGGCATGTTACAGATCTGCAAGTACTACTTTAACATGCCCTTTGCACTGATTCAGTATCCATGTACATAGCTCCATCTCAGTAGCTTGCCTTCATTAATATGTAAGGCACATTGCCGAGAGGGGGATGTGGACATCACCATTCAATCCGTATAGGAATAACACTATTCCTACATGGAGTTTAGTGAATCCTGGGGATTGTTTAAGCAGTGGTTTAAAAGTATTAAGTTTATCAGTGGGTTTTATTTGTGTAGGATACCATTCCATAACAATGTATTGGGAGTAGAGCAAGTCTCATATAACATTATATGGCTTATTTCTAAGTAATAAGAATTTACTACTAGACTGGAGGACTCTTGTTGGACAGTAGGTCATTATTACGTTATGTAGTGCAGGGCATTTTTCTGGATGATGAGTGAATCTATATGCTGTAGCTAGTTGTGAATATATGTTATTAGTTGTATAATTCAAGGCAGTTTAATTGGTTTAAGCTATGACAATGGTGGGTCCTTTGAGGGAGATTGGTGCCAAATGTAGCCATTTTATTGTACCAAGAGGCATGTTTATTTCTTTGAGTATTGTTTTAAGTTTGTTAGGATAGGGTTTGTGTATAATAGAGTTGGCAATAAGAAGGTGGTGGCTTGAGTTTTTGTTGTAGTATTTGTAAGGAATTCATTGATCCTATAAAATGAGCTTAGTTTCTGGTGAGTAGAGTTAATGCTGCACAGTATATGCTGGTCATATTTGAGACTGCCATCTGTTATAACGTCTAGAATTTCACTGTGAGCTACAATTTCAAAGACAGAATTACTTGCTGACTTTATGGTAAAAATTGTTTTTAATTTTGGAAACTTTTTGAGGTAAAAAGCATCAACTTAGTTTTCTTGGGGTTGTGTAGGAGGTTTGATTCTTTGAGCCAGGTTTCTACAGCGGCAAAAGATTTTGGGGTAATGCCTTGGAGCTTATTTATTATGCTGAGTCATCTGCATACTGAACTAAACTAGCATTATAACTGGAGGTGTGGAGGTCATTAATAAATATATTAAATAGGAGAGAACCCAGGCTAGAGCTCTGAGGGATACCCGTAGTAACAGGTTGAAAGGATGAGTAGGTTTGTTGCCATTTAACAGCTTTTTGACTTTCAGAAAGGTAACTAAGAAACCACAGGAAAGTCCTATTGAGGAGAGCCAAACAAGCAGTTACTGGTGCAAGGCACTATGAAGCACCTTTGACAAGTCTAAGAACATGATGGACACAAGCAGAATATTGTTTCTATATTGGTTTATTATACTGGTAAAATGACATAGAGCAGTAGTGGTGTTGTGCTAGGGCCTAAAGGTATGTTGTGTTTGAGAGCAGGTTATTTGAGGTTAGGCATTGCACTGGCTGCATATGGATGCATTTCTCTAATTTTTGGACAGGGGGAGAGAACTGCCATTGATCTGTAATTATTAAACTCTGTAGATGAGCTGCCTTTCTGCAGTGGTATGATGTAGAATTTTTTCCACAGTGATGGGATGTGTCTTTTTGCAGTGGACCTATTAATTATTATGGACACAGGGAAGGCTATGACTACTGTGGCCATTTTTAGGTAGTCGGATGGTAGTTGGTCTACAGTTGCAGACACAGTTTTTAGTTTAAGGATCAACTTCTTTATGAGAGAGGTAGGTACTAGACTAAAACTGAAGATCTGTGGGTAGTTTTGATTGGACAGGGGTAGACAGAGGGGGCAGATATACTAGTGACTAAGACAGATAATATTGATTGTATGAAGTAGGAATTAAACTCTGTGGGAATAGAATCTGTAGTAATGTCTGTTTTTGGAGAAGGAATGGTGGTCTTGCCAGGGTGGAATAGTTTAGTTAGTGATGACCAAAAAAGTTTTGGGTTGATTTTATGTTTGTATTGTAAGTTGGTATGGCATCTTTGATTATCCTCTTTGACATGGAAATTTATAAGGCTTTTAAGATATCTAAATTGCTAGAAGGTATTTTGAGTTTTATTTCTGTGCCAGTTTTTCCAGGCTTTATCTTTTTTTGTCATGATTTTTATTTTTGATTATTTTGTCAACCATGGTGCAGGGTTGGACTTTACTCTTTTATTAGTACTGGTGCTAGATTATTTAAGGTCTGTAAGAATATGTTATTCAAGTGTTCTACAGCAATATCTAGTGGCATTGTCCTATGTACATTCTAGTTATATTAGTTTAGTGTTTTACTGAAAATATATTTGCTGAGGGTTGTTTTCACATTTGATTATAGATAATGGGCAGGATTCACGAAGCCTCCATGTAAGAGTTACAAGTCTTACACGGAGGCTGCAGTTAAACGGTGTGATGTCAGCATGCCATGCATATTTATGAGGGCATGCTGACTCACACTCAAGGCTAACACGGTCCGTGTAAGAAAGTAGGGGGCATGTCCGCAGGGCGAGTCCTGCAAACGGACACGCCCCCATAAGAGGAACAGTCCTGAAAGTAAACCCCCACAAGAGAGTCCGCGTAAATGTCAACAAACACAACACATGGCCCCACAGACTATAAACATAAAATGTAAAAATGAACATGTTATATTTTTTTTATAAGTTTTAAAGATGTTTGCCTGTAATTGCGCTCGTTTGCGTGGGCATGCCCATCGCTTAGCCACAGATAGCAGTCAGTGGAAAAACATACAAGATCTAAATATGCAAAGCAACCCAAGAAGCAATAGCGTAGCGGTAGAGACGTTGGCTGAAGAGGAGGCAGTCACAGTTCAAGCCCCCACAACATCAATTTTTATTTCTAGTGAAATAAGCACGAAAAAATTCCCTGACATATATGTACATACATAAAATTATATTTTATGTAAAATGTAATGAAATGGGCCATGTATTTTGAAGAAATGTGAGATAAAAAAAAAAAAGTCAGAATTGCCTATAACTGAGCTATGCTCTAACAAGCTGAGTATATCTGCCCGTAGGTGAGTAGTGGTTCAACAGGTGTAAAATGAGTGCCCAGGGTTGAGCAGTGTTGTAACATGCTGAAACTG